>NW_010110296.1:0-39320 GCF_000699245.1 Pterocles gutturalis | reverse complement strand
GTGCCCTGTAACAGAGATTCCCCTGCAGCGTGGTGAAGCAGCATGTATGTCGTCCCCCATGCAGCCCGTGAAGAGAAGAGCTCGTAGGTAGCTCATGGAGATGTAGCCATGGAGGACTCCACGTTGGAAGAAGCTGTGCCTGAAAGGGCTGTGAATTTTATTGAGGAAACCCACGCTGGAGCCGAGCAATTGTTGGAGGACTGTGACCCCATATGGGAAGGACTCATGTTGGAGCAGCTTGTGAAGGACTCTCCCGTGAGAAGGACCCCACACTGGAGCAGGGAAAGACTGTGAGGAGCCCTGCCCTGAGGAGGAAGGAGCGGCAGAGACAATATGGACTGGCTGCAACCCCCATTCCCTGTCCCCCTGCACCGCCGGGGAGGGGGGAGGAGGTCCTGACACCAGGAACAAAGCCTTTGGGCCTGGGAAGAAGGGACAGGTGGGGGAGAAGTGCCTTGGTAAGATGTAGTTCTTTTTCTCATTATCTTGCTTTGGTTTTGATTGTAAATAGTTACCAAATTAAATTGGGGTTTTTTGTGTTTTCCCAAGTCATGTCATTTTTTTTTGCCCATGACCGTACGTGGTGAGTGAACCCTCCCTGTCCTTGCCTCAGCCCACCAAGTTTTTTCAACAAGAGGCTGTGTGGTGGCTTTCAAAACCGTGACAGTGTACCAGAGAGAATAACCTTTTTCTCATCCTTAGCACCAGGAGCTGGGCTTCAAACTCCTAGTTTAGGGCTGTTTCCACTAGTTTCAAATGTATTGCTATTAGGTTATGTTATAGAAATAACTGTTGGCTTCCTGTGGGTTTGGGGTTTTTTTTCGCTGTTACAAAAATGTAATTAGAATTGAATCAGCCCAAAGAGGGGAAAAAAAAAAAAAGAAAAAAAAAATACGAAGAGCTGATCAGAACTTGTAACAAGCAGCTGGAAAACTGAAAAACTAATACAACAAAGATAGTGGAAAAATTAAACCCCTTAGTTTCAGCATACACTATCAAAATTTCAATAAATTCAAGCAGAAACAGATCGAGACATTTGAATATCTGTTTTGAGTGCTGTACATCAGTATACCTACAAGCTATTTTGAATTGATGACAGGAATATTAACATTCATTATCTTTTAATTTATAATCTAATAACTAAATGGTATAATACATTAACATGAGAGAGAGTACCTTGATTATGGAGATTTAGGACAATTACAAGTTGTTTAAAACACCAGAAACATCTACATTAACATGAGAGAGAGTACCTTGATTGTGGAAATTTAGGACAATTACAAGGTGTTTAAAACACCAGAAACATTGAAGCTTTTGTTATTGGAGCAAAATTGAGGAGATACGCCAGCTCACAGCTACAGAATTACTTTTTAATGTAAAGTAGTGTTAAATAGTTTCTATTTTGCAAAAGAGCAGCCTGAGGAAAGAAAACAATTTACCAATAGAAGGCTGTGTCTTATTTCTTGTTTCTCAAAGTTAAGAATTCAGGCAGTTAATTGACAGGGTGAGGTAATGGAATGCTAAGTGATCTTTTTTTGTATGAAATATTCAGACTGTGTTATGTCTGTTTTAGTAGGCACTGTGTAGAAGATTTGATGATGGAATTATTTTCTATTGTTTTTTTCTCTCTGAATTATGCATGAGGTCATGCACTCAAGGTAAAAGCATGAAACAAAGAAAAAAGCTGTCTTTTTTTCTCACTAACAACATTAAGGGCTAAACACCAGACTCTATGCTGGCTTCACACTAGAACTTTGTGCTTTCCCTGTGCAGGACAAAACTATTTTCTAGGAGTCCAGAAAACAGTTTGTGTTTTCCACACAATGTTCTGCAGGTCCTGTGAAGTCTGTTGTTCCCCAGTAACTTAACCTTGTGGGAACAGAAAGAGCTGCAGAGAGGAAATAAAAATGGCAGGGGTAAAGCTAGGAATTTTGCCCTGTGTTAAAGGACATTCAGAGAAAGGGGAGAATTTTGCTTGCATACAGCTTTCTTGGAAGGATCTTGGAAGAAAAGCAGACTTGTCACTTGAAAGAGATGATGGCTGTATGGATGAGTCAGTGAGTGGACATACAGCAACTAGAAGTATTTTCTTAAAATCTTATCTTACACTTAGGACAAGGATGTTTAACTGTAGTGAATATATTCTATATACATATGTAGGGGAAAAGTTTAATAGGGAAGGTAGACATCAGAAATACACCTGAGAGAAATAATACCTCCTTATTTTAAGCCAAGCCTGGTGACCTGTTCACAAATGCCAAGTGTCTTGAAGAGACGTAATAACAAGCAACATTGTCAAATGACTCAGTGACTGTTCTGAAGTACAGTAATTTTTTTACATGTTTAAACAACAAGGCTTGAAACAAATGAATTGCAAACATTTTCATTTATAACCTGTATCACAAAAAATGGTTTGTTTTGGATTAGATTGATTAGGGGAATGCCATGAAACACCACTTGGAATAATATTTTGCTACTTGTGATGCGTACACTCTGTCCTTCATGTCTGTTTAGAGAGACCGTTATACTTTAACACAACTGTTTATGTGTTGTATGCACAGATGCGATCATGTTTGAAATATATTTTAATAAAGCCAGATTTGGGTCTGTGCAAGTAAACTACTGCGGAAAAGAATGTTTACACTTTTCTTTTGTAAGAATCTTTACTATGACTGTTCTGTCCATTAAAAGCAATAATGGATTGGAATATTCAGGTGGGAAAATACTAACTCTCTCGCTGTGTCCTATGTCGGTGTTGTTTTGTATGCTTGTTTCTGGCTTATGCCAATATAGGCGTTACCCAGCCCAAATCACCTCCTTTTGCTTGTGTTTCACTACCATGTATACATTAAAACCTTTATCCACACTGCTGCTTCTGTGCTGTAAGGATCTGAGATCTGGATTTTAAGGACTGGCTCTGATTTCTTGTTTTCATAGAATATTACATCTTTCTAGAACCAGTATTATGCTTATAGTTGAATAATTTGTCCATCCTTTATGGCTGTAAGTAATGACAATATTTTAGAAGCTATGACATGGGATTCTCCTGTACCTGTGAGTACCTGACTTCTGTGTCTTGATACAAAGTGGGCCGTGATTTTGTAGATAAGCCTCTCTTGACTGTAGGCCATTTGTTTGTGCTGGGGATAGGTGAAGTTTTGGTTTTTTTAGTCTTCTGAAACATGGAAAACTAGTGAGCTCAGAAACTGAGAAATCTAAAGTAGGTTGTGTAGATGGGACAGAGGCTGTAACTACTGCCAAGACCTGGACCTGTTGGGTAGGAAATAAGTAGAACGCTTGGGAGGACAGAACTGTTGTAGGTTTCTTTTTAATATTGTTCCTGGTTCATACTCTGGTCTATATAGGATATAGATTTTCTTGATTTGTACATTGTTTCACCAGTTACCATTTTTAAGCGAGTAGAGGAGACTGAGGGGTGACCTAATCAATGTTTATAAATACGTGAAGGGCGAGTGTCAGGAGGATGGAGCCAGGCTCTTCTCTGTGACATCTAGTGATAGGACAAGGGGCAATGGGTTCAAGCTGGAACATAGGAGGTTCCGCTTGAGTATGAGGAAAAACTTCTTTACAGTGAGGGTGACAGAGCACTGGAACAGGCTGCCCAGAGAGGTTGTGGAGTCTCCTTCTCTGGAGACATTCAAAGCCCGCCTGGATGCGTTCTTGTGTGATCTGATCTAGGTGTCCTGCTCCGGCAGGGGGATTGGACTAGATGATCTTTCGAGGTCCCTTCCAATCTCTAACATTCTGTGATTCTGTGATTCTGTGATTTCTGCCCTTGTGAGTTTTGACCCTTGTGAAACTCAAAATTTAATAATCAAATGGATTTGATCTTTTGATACTTTCATAAAACCTTCTTGCACAAACATATGTATGTAATTCCATGCAAGAAATAGGACAGCAACCAGGACTGCCTGCAAAAATAGCAGCTGATTAAACTAATAAGTATCATAAAAAAACTGAAATTGTGTGTTCAGAAGAGCTGCTTGCTAACGATTGTTGCAAATATTCGCGCTTTTGTAGTTTTGTACTTTTTGGATGTAATTGGAGACACCAGCTGAAAAAAGTTAAAAAAAGAGAGGGATAAGCAGCTTCCATTCCTTAAGAAAAACCCCTTAGTGTAAATCACATTAATTGCCTGTTGTGCTACACCTTTTTTTCCTTCCCCTTCCACTGGATGCATCACACGTTCTACATAATCACTTTACAAATGAAAAGAACACATAGGGCATGGTGACCATAACAATAAAAACAGTAGCATTTGACATGGGCATTGTGATTCTGTTCAAAAGCAATTATTAAACTCTAGTTTAGCTTGTTCTGTAGTGTGTGGTCTGTAATAGTTGGTTCTTACAGGAGGTGGACAAGACAACCCCTACAGAGAGTGTGAATTGTGATTCTGCCTTACCATGATGCTTCAAAATATAAAGAGAATGACACAATGAACATATGATTTTATTATCAAGAACTAAGGAATATGCATATGTCAAATTAGCTCTGCATCGACTACAAAGTTTGAGCTATGGTTAAATGAGCTTTGATCGGATTTTGAACGTTGCCATGGGAGTGCCTGAGTTCTCATGGTGCTCCTTTTACCCTGCTGTTCTTCTTCGATTTTGTTAGATCAAGACTTATTTTTTACTTGATTTTTCACTGCTTTCTATCCCATAATTCACTTTTCTGAGGCTTATAGGTGCTGTACAGTGCTCATTGTGTCACAGAATCACAGAACGGTTGAGGTTGGAAGGGTTGTCTGGAGATCAGCCAGTCCTCCCTCCCTGGTCAAGCAAGGTTGTCTAGAACACATTGCACAAGGTCTTATTCAGGCGGGTTTTGAGTATTTCCAGAGAAGGAGACTTCACAACCTCTCTGGGCAACCTGGAGTCAGAGGTTTTATTGCCTCATTTTATCACACCTCCTTCAGGCAGCCAGCAGTCACTTGGTGTTTCCTTCTACTTGTTGCAGACTTCAGACTGTTTCAGTGTGGTTTTTTATTATCACTGAGTTGGACCAAATGCAAGTATCTAATTCTTTATTTCAAGGTCAGCTTTATAAAATTTCTTTGTATTTTGGCAGTGTTCCCGACTGAGTTTTAGGGGGATCTAAAATGCTGTCTGGATAGCAATTCCTCCCACTGATTATGTAAACCTCATTGCAACTGGTGATGTGCTGCAAAAGATTTAGGAAAAACTGTCTTCATTTTAACCTTGTGGCACTACTACATAAGAAGTTTGATCCATTTTGAGTACTGGAAGCAAGCTTGTTGAGCGATCCAACATATAGCTGATATAGTTCTTGATTCTCTAAATAAAATTATAGTGTGAGAATGTGTCATCCAGATGTTCCTCCCTCTAGCTGCCTGCTGTGAATATTCCTGTTACTTAACAGAGCAGGGGCTGGTTATATTTTAAGAGCCTAGGGCAGGACAGAGTGAAATGAACAGATAATATAATATAAAGTACTACGCATTTTACAAACTCAGTGGCTGGATGCCCATGGGAGCCTTGTTACTTCCAGCAATATTTCAGAACAATCCACAGAATCATAAAGTTGTGGAAACTCTAACGTAATCTGCAGAAATTCAATAAACAAATAGAAGGAAATGCTAAATTACGAGTTCAGAAAAAGAGTTTATCATATTGATACTGGAAAGAATCCAGCAAAGAACCATGCAGATGATTAAGGGACTAGAGCATCTTTCTTATGAGGAGAGACTGAGAGGGCTGGGACAGCTTTGCCTAGAGAAGGATGAGGGGGAATCTCATCAGTGTGTACAAATACCTGAAGAGAGATTGCAAAGAAGACACAGACAGGCTCTTTTTAGTGGTGTCCAATGACAGGACAAGAGGCAACGGGCACAACCTGAAACACAGGAGAGTCACTCTGAACATCTCTGTTGCCCAGAGAAGTTGTAGATATCCACTCCTTGGAAGTGTTCAAGACCAGGCTGGATGGGGCTTTGAGCAACCTGGGCTAGTGGAGGGTGTCCCTGCCCATGGCAGGGGGTTGGAACTCGATGATCTTTAAGGTCCCTTCCAAACCAAACCATTCTGTGATTCTATGATCAGTAAACACTATTTTAGCATGAAGGGTGACTGAGTACTGGCACAGGTTTCGTAGAGAAGTTGTGGAAACTCCCTCACTGGAGATATTCAGAAGTTGTCTGGATACGGTCCTGGGCAAGTGGTGGAAGGTGGTCCTGCTTGAGCAGGAAGGTTGAACTGCATGACCTTCAGAGGTCCCTTCCAGCCTCAACCATTCTGTGATTTTTTAATTTTACTTCTATATTATTTTTTCCTGAATCATTCATTCCTTATCAATACGCATATGTTGTTGAAATCTGTTAACTTCTATTCTGTCTTTTATTTGTGAATCTTGTCAGACAGACGACAGGCACTGATTGATCTAGCTCACAATTCCTTTTAGAGTTAAGTATCCTGATAAAGAGCTGAAACACCGCAAGGTAGAAAACTGAGGGACTTACACATCTGTATGCAGTATATTTGTTAGAGCTTGGTGCATATTCCCTAACCCTCCGTCTGTGCTTTAACCACAAAAGGATGATCTATTATCATGCTTTTCCTTTCAAACTAGCAGCATAAGAGGCTGACATTCTCCTCTTCAGTTCTCTTTTTTTCTTCAGTCTGGGGAACTTTACAAGGTACAAACCACTACAAATGTTGCCATTTTATGAGCAGAGATATTTTTAAACTATTAATTTGTTATGTCATTTTTTATAACGTCAAGGTGCTGGAGGGAGGCTTCCACATTCTTTATTTCCCTTTTCCCAGTCTGGGAAATAGGGGAGATATAAATAGAATCTCTGACTTGTCTTTACAGCAGCTTTAGGTTGTACATCTAAATGATCTTTTCTGTTATTCATTTGTTCATTTTTTTTCCCCACTGCTACTTAAAAGGGAACCCCCCACACTTTCTTCATCTCCATGTACATCTGATAGGAAATGGAGTATTTTTATTTCAGGCAGATGTCACTTTTCTGTCACTACACAAAATTGCTCAAAAGCATTTCCCTCCCAAAATTTGTTGACGAAAGCAGTTTTCTTAGCTAATTTTCTGTACTGGTGACTGTACATCAGTACTGCTAACTATATGGTCTACTATATGTTTGAAGTCACGGCCCTTGCAGAAGACAGGATAATGTCATGGGATGCATCTGATACAAAGGCTGTCGCAAGTACGGTCTTTGACATTTCCTTTTTGTCCCATCCCTAACTGACTGGTAGTCTTTAGAGCAGGCAAAGGCAGCCTCTAAAAATGAGGCAGCAGTGATTGATGTTTATATGGCTGCCACTGAAGCTTCAGAGATTCTCCTCAATGAACATTTTACTTTCTGATCTTTCTATATTTTTAGGGAAGATAATCCCTTCAGATCGAACGAAAATGTCTTTGACACATGAAGTTAAAGGTTTCTCCTTCGCACAACTGCACTCGTGTTTCTTCATTCTTTGCAATGAGAAAAACTGTAGACAGCTGAAGAGTCTTTCAGAATTTAGTGGTGTCTCTTGCTCTTTTTGAGAGGTCCTTTATATGTGTTACCAACAGGAAAGAAAAGAGAGCTGCCAGTAACTCCTGCCTTTTATTTGAGAGGCTTCATAGAACTTCCACAAAATGTTGGTTCTCTCCAGGGGCAGCTTTGACTTCTTCTGGGAAAGAGACTATAGTACAATGTAGTGGCATTTGAACTCGACTGTACAGATGGTGTGAGGAAAATTAATGTATAGTTCATAAAAGTAAGGCTGTTCTTTGTGTTTTCCCTTTCCTTAGTTATTGGCCTTGTTCCTGAACTATAAGATTAAAAAATAAATCAAAGTATAATTTCATCACAAGGAGAAACGTGTGATACTGTTGCAGTTCAAGTTTTTACATTGTGTCAGCAAAAGTGTGTCTTATAAATACAGAGACATCAGTGCTAAAAAGGTGATGTGATACAGCTACAAAAATCTAATCTTTCATGAACAGAAGTTGAGGGGTGCAAGCCAAACTAAAACTTTTTCAGAAGAAAAAAATTAAATTACTTTTTCTTGTATGAAAATACAAGAATTACAAACTAATTCATACTTCTTAACGCAGAAGAGCCAATGAGATTAAACTGATTTTTTTTTTGATGTATAACAGTACATTTTGAGGCAGATTATTAAAGAAAATTCTCTTGAGTGAATGGAACCTAGAAAGACTCTGCTCCACTGGCAGCCCTACATTAAGGAATTAGAAACTGTAAAGTCTTACTCAGTTATATATGCCCATAAATTGTAAGTCATTACGTGGTTAGGGAGGGCACATAATCCTTAAGTTAATTACCAGAGCAAGTAAATAGTCCTGAAATTCTGCAAGATTGACAAATGTGGAATGAATGTAAATAAATAATAAAAAAATTAAGGTAAAGGAAATACACTCGTGTCTTAAAGCTTCTCTTCCAACTCACAGGTTGGGTTCAGAGATAATGAATACAATAGGAAAACTCCTGCTGTAAAATGGCAATACTGTAGTAAGAAATAGCATCCATTCAAATCAGGTTTTAACTCATAATTTTTTTATTCTGTTACTATTATAATCTTTATAAAGCTCAGCATGAAATTTCAGTGTCAGGTCTTGTCTTGTTTTATACCACATGTTTGCATATGCATCCAGAAAAGGCATTGTCGCATTCTCTAAGTTGCTGATTTCATCAAGCAATGTTCTGTGTTCATGGCTCTGAAAGCCACGTGCTCTTTTCTCTCCAGGAGAGAGAGACCTTGCTCAATTCCCCATTAGCAACTGAGTACTATTGGGCAAATAATTGGATTTCGTTTTGTCTCACTCAATAACCTCTCGATTACCTCCTGGTTTGTTTCTTCCTTTTTACTTAAGTCACTCAAACTAAAGGTGGGATTTATCTGTTAAATTGCTTCTGTTAATGTACAGTGTGAACAACCTAAAACTATTCCCCTCCTAATAAGTGGATAAAGTATAATCCATACAATCTCTTTCAGATTACTGCTTTAGAATAAAATGCAGTGCTTTCTAGCAATACCAGTTTTTTTTCATTTACTCTAAAAAGAGTGTAGACAGCTGGCTGGAGTGTAGATGTTGGAACTTGGGCAAGATGAGTTCCATCTTTATTTCAAACATAATATATGCTCACACACATACAAGCATGCATGTATCTTCTAAAATGAAAAAAAAAATCCTTTATTCCAGTTTTCTGTCAAATCAGAAATGAAGATTTTGGTTACATATACAACTGAACCCCATGTGCAAGTAATCATTATCATTAATGATTGCATTGTAAGTAATGTCTTTCCTTGTATCCAGCATAAAAAGTATAGTCTTGAGGTTAGAGAATGAAAGAATGTTTTCTTTAAGACATTCTTTTCATTCCAACATGATTTTCTTGGAGAATGGTTCAATGTAATTAAAAGATTTATTTGGTCATTGAACTTTCCAAGGTGGTGAAACTTCATACCTTATCAGAAGGAAAAGGATGCTAAAACAGCAGAAGATAATAAGGTGTTACTGGGTTTGTTTATGAATTTTGGTCTGGATGTGAAGGGTTACTCTGTAGAACTTCTAGTTTGTTTTCCCTTTCATTCTCTTTGCAGTGTCATTTGGCTTTAGTAGCTACCACAGTGATTCTGTTCCTTGTTAAATATTTTTTCTAATGAATATTCCACTGTGTTCCTTTAATTTAAATTCACTTCTGATAGCCTTTTTTACAATTATTTTGCTTTTTATTATGCCCAAACCTATTGTGGTTAATGTCATTGATGTCTTTTATAATCAAGAAGTTCTCATTTGAAAATATTCTCACCAGAATGTATTCTGTTTTAATGGTGGAATTACTTCTGGTTTCTTACATGCATCCTATGTCTTTCCACTATTACGACTTTGCAAATCAATGCTTCATTTCTTATTTGTATTCAGCATTGTTCTTTGCACATACTAGAAACCCACGTTTAAATCACTGCCCCATAATGTACAAATACTGTTATTCATCATAACATGATGACTATTTTTTTCTCTTAGCTATTCAGTTGTATGTAAAAAAAAAAAAAAAGTCCAAAAGTGTTTCTATAAATGGTGTAAAAGAAAAACGTTAATTTCTGCTGTCCCATCAGAGGCATGTCAGGTCTAGATCTTTCATTGTTTCTGAGATTTTAGCTTCCAATTATTCTGTGTATAACCTAACCTATGTGCTCAAAAGCTTGGACAATTAAAATCCTCTTCACAAAAGAGCCTGAAGGTCGATTCAACAGCCTCATCATTAAATACATAAATGAACATACATACTTATGAAAATTCTCAGTAATGTTTTCATATCTGTATCGTGATACAAATAACAATGTTTATTAAGATTTATTCATTTTTTCATATTTAAATACTGGGTATTGGAAAGATGTGACAGTAAATATGCTTCTATGGTCCTTCAGTTCTTGGAGTCTCTTATTTATTTTCCTTTGCTGTTCATGGCAAGTGTTGTTGCAACAACTGATGGAAACCCTGAGAGCCTTGAGGACGTAGTAGCATATTTTATGCTGGATTTTTTTTAGCTGTGCTAAAAAAATTATTGGCTCTTGGGCTATAAGACTGTGGCTCTAGTGTGACTCTGTTTCCCCAGTATCACATGGCAAACTGCTTTCTCTCTAAAGAGAGGAAGTGGAGTAGTCTGGCCATCTGGGCTGTGTGTGTGTGTTGTCTTAAGATAATATTTTTCATGACCTAGTATCAATTGCTTGATTTCCTCTACCCTGGTCTGGAGGGATTTCCTGGTGTTTTGTTTCTGTCAGCATTTTTTAATCCTTGTGGTCCCTAGCCATTTCTTGTAAAAAGGATTGAATCTCCCTTTATCTCTCTCCCAATCGTTGTGAGACTGGAAAAAAGTATTGTACATGAGCTAGCTGGGGTGATGGCAGGGGGTGGAACATAAGGGGTCCTCTTACCGACTGCAAAGCTCTGTTTTCCTCCTGACTTGGTGATTTGAATCCTTTATGAAAAAATTCTTAAAGATCTTCCAGGTAGTAGGAAGCCCAGAACAGCCTAATTTTTCTTTGGCAATGAATGACATTGTTTTTAACAGATTACTTATCAATTTATAGGAGGAGCAACAGGGGCAATTCTTTCAGTTGCTATCTCATTACACTGAGCAGTGTGCACTGTTGCACTGTATCCATTGAAATATTACACTTTCCCAAAGGGCCTAAATGACTTTATTTCCTAAATGTAAAATATAATTTTGAAAATATATATTCTAAGTTTCATCATGACTTCTAAAATTGCAGCATAGTCATGGAAGAGCAATCAGAGTTCTTATTTCCCTGATTGCACCAAAGCAATGTTTGCTCATCAGAAATGTAGCTATTGCTAAACTTTTAGCTTGTAATTCTTAGGTAAAACCTTACCTATTTCTGAAATTTGTTGGATCAGAGACTATTTGTATATTAAATTGCTCTGGAAAAATGTCCTTGCTTTTGGACAACGTCTCAGGCACTTATTTGAGGAAAAGAATCTTCATAAATTCTCTTTTCTTACCTCTTTCCAAGGTTTTATACAGAGAACTGCTGGCTCCCAACACCCACGAGTTATAAAAGGACTGCCAACTTTATATATAGGGCTCATTTTCAGTAGGAAAAATAAACCCAGTTAATCAGCATTATATAAAACAGAAAAAATAATGTGGATACCTGTAACAACAAAGAACAGTCTCTTCCAGTCTTCAGTTCAATAGTCCTAGTGAAGACAAAGTAGTTTCCCCTTCCAATCGGTGATCGTGGCTGAAGAGAACCACAGGATCTACAAAGAATTGCTGAATCATGATAAAATTGCAAATTGTTCTTTGTTCACTTTGTTACTTAAACTGAGTATATCTGTTATCTTTGTCTTCCTTGTCATAAAATGAGCCTTGGTCTCTGAAGAGACAACAGTCCCCGAGAGGAACCTATCCTTGGCCTGTGTCTGAGGACTGCTTGTTATCCTCCATGGGGCTGGGGAAAAGTCACACCACGAGCAGAGTAGGGAATGCACATAGTGGAGGTATAACTGTTCATGTATTTATAAGGAAGTCATGACTTCCTGTATTATTTACAACATCACTCTATCTCTAGCCACACTCACTTGGCAGTGTTTATCTTCCAGATTGTATTTTCTTCCAGAATGACACAGAAAACTAAAGGTACCATCAGAGCACCGTAAGGGCTGGTGGCAGCCTGAGGGCTGGGGAGCCAAGAGCCCAGCACTGTGACAGCTCAGCCCGGAGCAGGGCAGCTGGGCATCTCCTTGGGGATGGACCGAGGTTGGACCATGACATGGGCCAGCCCATGGCTGGGCTGGGCAGGGCAAGGTCATGGGGAGCTGCAGAGCAGCACTTGAAATGTTATGAACATGCATGAATTGTCCACAGTAGAGGGAAACCCCATAAAGCAGAAGACACCATAGAAACATGAAATCTTTTTAAATTTAGGAGGTGGGTTTACCAAACTGGTAACACATATACAAAAGAATTGTAGCTCTGTAAGCTCTCTACTATGTGTGTGTGTGTATATATATATGTATATATTCTAAATAGAAAAACCATATCCATAAATTATCCTTGTAACAATGTTATGACTTGATGAAATGCCAGTGCATTGCTTATTAGATTTACTAATAAAGGCTTACCTGTGTCATAATAATGCCTCTCACTCCTGTTGACATGAAGTTTTCTTCTTTCAAGTTAAAGATTACGTGCTTACTTAATTTTTATAAGAGCTATAATAAAAATAACAAGGTTTTTAAATCAATGTGTTAATCATAATACCTTTGGCAAAATGTCATTGGGTGCACTTTCACTTACAAAGCAGAAATGTGAAGGGTTTTTTTCTACATGCCTACTCTCTACTGAATTCAAAGTTTTAAAGTCTTTGTACTGCCTCACCTCTAATCTTGGAAGCAAGTATGACTACAGAAAAGATTCTTTAGTATTGGTAGCACAAAGACTGGTCCCAAAGTGTTTCGAAAGGTGCTCTATTACTATTTTCTGGAAGGTAGTCTTGCTCTAAATGATGTTTGTCAAGGTCTTTCACTTCTCTGCAACTGCTGTCAAGGTTTCATGATTACTCAGACTCTGTGGACATTAAACATCTTTCTGGATGTATTTGTTCATGCTTCTAGGCTTCCAGAATGAAGGGAGAGCTCATAAGCCAAAGCTAATATACTTTTCTGCTTTTATTTTTCTATACCTAGCAACAATGAACTGAGGATATAAGCAACAGTTTCCTAATTAGTTAGGAGAATACTTGTTCGAAAATTAACAATTGGGCAATTAAGTTTGACAAATGTGGTAAGCAGAGCAGGAGTTAGCATCTCACCTATGAATGAGAGATATTGGATAAAATGGGGCATACCACTGAGGACATCAAGTGACCAATAGTAAAGTAGCAGAGAAGGATAAATCAGTGGGATAAGGCAAAAGAACTGATATAGTCAGCAACGTAGTGGACTGGGAAAACAATCTTTACATTGGCATTTTGAACTAAAATGATTTGGGCAAATGATAAGAATGCAAGGGCAGCAGTCCACAAAAGAGAAGACACAAGTGTTCAAATTTTATTTAAATCACTATAGGCAGCTTTATTAGATAAAAGACTCAGCAGAATAAAGCTCCTAATGTTGATCTTCAATTGTCCTGTATTTCAGGAGGGTGTAAATTTCATCAGACTTCATGAAGAAAACACTTCAGGTAATTGTTTATTCTTTTAGTATATTTACTTATAGTTTTTTCTGATTTTAGGAGAAGTCTGTACCTAATTGAGCACTTTAGATTTAAATGCATACTACTAGAATAAAAATGCAGCATTTCTCCTTATATAAACTACTCTGAAACTGTATTTTTTTGTAACAGCAACACTGTAACTGACATGAAGCTGTACCACAGAAGAAATTACTTGTATTTTTTACACTACCTGTGTGCATTGGAATACATTGGTCCAGTATACCTGTCCATCATCCCTCAACAGCTGAATGGAAATTTTACTATTCCTAGCAAGCTAAAATAGATGGTTAAAGACCTGAAAAACACACACACAAACAAACACAAACATATATATGTGTATTATTGGTAAATTAAACTCTGTGAAAGGTCAAATCTTGACCAGATAATGTTTTCTGAAATACTGCAGGGAAAAGAAGCATCAACAAAAGAACCAGCCTGATAAAAGTTGCAAGCACATTTTTCTTCACTTTCTGTTGAAGTGTTACTGAAATATTTAGTGCCATACATGATCCTTTCACACCAGAAGCTGTCTGATGGACCTCTTATATCTGGTCTTGAAACATGAACTGATGACAGATTGCGTAATGAGATGGAGTAGTCATAAAACCCTCTTACAGTGAGATCTCTTGGAAACATTTCTACTCGCTCAGGTTGAGCAACTACAGGTAATCACAGTGAGTAAGTAGCACAGTATGGATCCATGATCTTTCCCAAAAGGAACTTTTGACATTAGTATATATATTTATATAAATCAATCAATTAAACTTGGTAATATTCACTTATAATGTTTCTTTCCATTATCAGATACTCTGTTTAGAGATTCAAATGGGTGCTTTACAACTCAGAGGCCGGTACTCACTACTGCTAGGAAAAGAGCTGGTTTTTTATTTTATTGTAATTGATAAAAATGTACATGAATAGTTTAATGCCACTTTTCCCAGGACTGGTAAAAAGCTACACTAGACAGAAGGTTAATACTTTCTGAAACCCTGTTTTAGTTTCCATTAACGTCTGCAAAAGACACTCACTCTTTGGAGCCTAGCAGGAGTACTAGAATGGAGTTGGTAATTCCACCCCGAGTCCTCAAATATATTTTTGTAGCATTTCAGGCATAGAGATGTATTCAGCTTACTCTTAAGCAACACACTCTCATTTGGCATCAACAGCCAAACCAGCTGCTTCGTCTGTTCAGGTGTGGAAAAGAGGATAAAAAATCAGCTTCTGTAACCTTTTCTATTTGGCAGTGTTGAAGGCCCAAAGAAATGTGTACAGTGTTTCCTAACAACAATAGAACAACTTTATTGACATAAACCCTTATCACAGAGGCATGAATAGATGACAAAGATATAAAAAAACTTTCCCGTTTTACTTTGCAGTTTTCACAGCAAGATTGGATCTATTTGATTTATGGCTGAGATCGTCAGTCGCAGGATCTGGAGGACACTGATTAAACTCTGTAAAGGACTATGCAAATATGACTGGAAATTAGGACAGCTCGGAAGTTTTCGAGTAAAAAAACATATTTGGCTTTAAAGATTATTCCAAACCTGGTATCATTACTCTGCTTTCCTCATAATTTCTTTGTTTTCTTTTTTTTTTTTTTTTTCCAGTCCGTCTGCTTAATTTATTGATTTTTTTTTTTTTTCTGCCGTAATCCCTACTAGGGCATTATTCAAAGCTTCAAAAGATTTGCACTTACAAACTAAGTCTAGCATCTGCAGTGAAGGATATTTTCCTCAGCTGGACTTTTGTGTTTCAGCATCAGTCAGTTTCTAAGTACTGAGATAAACAAATTTTGCCTTAAAAGAGAGTACTGTTAAAGCTAAACCCACTTTTGGGTGGCATTTGCTTAGTTGCTGGTGGTTTTCTCCCCCCTTATACATGTCCAGAATTAAGGTGAATTTGTATTATTCTGAAACTTCTTAATTGAGGACTTTGGGAAGACAGATAATTTAATAAAGTAAAAGCTATTAAAATACCAAACAACTGAGAATCTTAAAAATAATAAATATCAACAGTCCCCAGAATGCTTTTAGTGAGGTCTAAACATTCATGGACATGGAAGGTGACAGTAATTTACAGTCTCGTTCTGATATACATGTTTATGACTATTTACCAGTCACCACATATGGTGATAATTTACCAGCCACCATTTAAAAAAATTACTGTTCTCCTTGGAAATTGTAGACTAATCACATATATGTAAAATAAGAGACCATATATTAAGTACTTCTCATGGCCTGACAGTATGTAAAAGCGAGATCCTACTTGTGGACAGGATTATGGGAGACTTTTAAAAATAGTCAACCATGAATAATATTTAAGTCACTAGCATGGGCTTTTAAATATGAGAATATATGATTCAGTTGAAAAAACAAAGGTTACATTTTTAATACAAAGGGAGTATATTAAAGAAGAGTGAATGTATTTGATGAACAGAAGAGTAAACTGATTCTCAGACTTGAACTCCTTTCTTGCCAGTTCTCCCTCCACATGAATGCTGCTGAGAAGTGAGAATTGTGCCATCCTTATATTTCTTGTGTTTCCATTAATCACCTTGCTTCTATGGTTTTTTTTTTGGTAAATGAGGATACTATAGATGTTGCAGTCCTATTGCTTAGCTAACTTCTTTTCTCTGATATTTTTGAAACTTTTGAAATGAAACTTTATGAATATCTGATTTCTGCTTCATAAGAGAGTATTACAGCACGAACCATCAGCTTTGGCTTCAGCCTAAGATATGCCTAAGTCTGCCTGTGCAAGATTGAGTTCTCTGACTGTCGACACCGAGTGGCTGTGTATTGTGAGAGATGCTCACAGGGTGGGATGCTTTTTCCCTCCATTGCATCTTACTCCCTGCATTGTTGGCTTGCATAGTTTGCCTTCACACTGTTAACAGCGAGTCAGTATCTACTAAAAAGTAGAAGCGCTTCTGGTAACTTCTGCATTGTTGATAAAGTAGGAAGATGTCTGTAACACATGCTTTATCACTGCTTCTGACTCAAAAAGTCTGTAAAAGAGGGTATCCTGAACCATTTTGCCAAGTGGAGGTGCAGAAGCTTTGAAGTGTTACAGTGTTCAGTCAAAACAACAGTATAATCTTCTGCTCAAGAGACTTAGAATATCTTCTTTTCTCAATCTATTCAAAGCTGTGAAATAGAAAATATATTAGACATTCTTTAAAATACTTGTCTTGACTTTTTGCAACCTGTACAGTAGAGATGTTTCAGAGAAATAAGAACAGTGCCGATGAGTTAGACAGGAGACCATCCTTTGCATGGCCAATAATGAAGAATCATATGTTAAGCTTTTTTGCCATCCTCTGGTTATGTAACACATAGAAAATCAGGGAAACATGTATCATTACCAAATTGTGAAAAATGTTAACAATACACAAAAATACAACAGACTGTTAAGAGCTAACCTCATACGTTAGGCTACGGTGGATCAGACATAATTTTACAGCAAAACCACAGGCACCATCACTTAGAAAGCTTCTAGAGAATGACAATTTATGGATTTGATGTATGAAATAAAAAAGTCTACTGAGTCCAGCTAAGCTGAAGAGCACTCATTACATCTGTGAGGCAAAATATCAGATCAAAAAAATTGCAGTCATAAACATTCTGCAAGGGAGGACAAAACACGAGGTAGAGGAGGGTGCTGGAATTGAACACATTCATAATCCACCTTGTCTCCATGACACCAAAATTGTTTTGTGTATATATTCTACACAATATTTGCTTATTCAAACTACCTGAAATACTCACAATAATATACTAAAATCACTAGAGTGAGCAGAAGTACAAAGATGCTGATGCAATTTCATTATCATACAGACCTTATTTGAAAGAAAAAAGACAGCCTTTCCACCTCTAACCTAATGGTACTGTCCAACAGCAGGGCTAATGGGACTGCAGAGCTACTGATACAGCCACTGCCAATAGGTACTTGCTGTGTAGCTCAGACTCTCTCTGATGCTATAAGTACCATTGTATATTGCTGAAGGATTAATCATAATATCAAACTGTAAATTTAACAGTCATTCTGGCATTCTTATTCCCATTATCTTGATCTGTGTTCTTTATATTTTCATATGGACTTTCCTTACTTGTATTGCTGTTGCAGCAGATCAATGCCTGGCTTCTGTTGAGTAGCTGTGGTTTCTTATTAATAAAAATATAAGCTGTTCTAAATCCACAGAAGCATCAATTTTGTCAATTTGAAGAGCAACAAAATTCCAGTTTTCCTCAAAAACCTAAATGAAGACTGTGTGTTTCACAAACAGGGACAATAGTTGCACTGCTGCAAGGGGAAGGGCTTGCAGGTTGGAGATCAATTGTTTTTATGGTGCTTGCTTGCACTGGACAGGGAGACAGAAGGACACGGGGTGACTTAGCGCCTGTAGATCTTTCAGATATTGCAACTCTGTAGGCCAGTATGCTAATTAAGATGGAAACCTGAACCTAGTGTTTCACTCTCAGTCCTTCTTCATTATTCTTTGACCAGAGAAAAAATGCTGTATAGCTGCATGGCACTCTAATCCTCGTTTTCTTATAACATCTGTGCAGCATCAGGAAGAAGGACTGGGGACCCAGTAAGTTTAGATTTAAGACAGAGCTAAGGTGGCGGGTTCTCTCCCGCTTCTCCCCAGGCATTTCCTGACAGCATATGTAGGTTCTCGAATCCTGTGACACAGTTCCAGCCAATCAATCACCCAAACCTTTCCTCTTTAACCTCTATTCAGGTCCTACCTTTTTATTTCTTTTATTGGCAAAGTTCATACCAGTCACCATCTAGTCCTTGAAGTCATAACTGGAACAAGTTCTTCCTGAAATAATCACAAATGTATCAGTGTCCTGGCTCACTCATCCATCTTAGCTGTGAGTTCAAAACCAGCTTGGCTTGTATTACTGTGACACAACAATCAAAATGGGCAAGAGCAATCACATAGACAAGTTTCACAGTGCAGGAAGCATGCAGGGAGCAGCTCTTCCAGTCTCTTGGTTTTGATTAGGGATTGAATGTGTGCAGGTAAGTTTTTTAAAATTGCTTTTCTGTTTATTCTGTTGACACCAGACTGACTACTCCATAATTCTGCACATAGGTTAATAACAGACGTAAAAGAACATCATGCAAGTGGGGTGCGGTGTAGTATCCTGCTGCTTGAAAGGAAGAGGCAATCAGCCCTAGGAGTAAAGCAGCTTCTCTCAATGCAGAGGGAGGTGTTTATCCTCCTGCAGTTTTTAGTGTCTTGTGTTTCACCTGCCCTGTTCCTTTCAGTGTCCCCATGTAGGCTGTGTGTGCTGACAGTGGTGTTGTCTCTGCATGTGCTGACTAGAATAGAGATGGTAATTCTGTGTTGCCATTATGCAGGTAATACACACACACACATGATGAAAGCAATATTTGTGTGCTGAATTAGGAGCCTGAATCCTTCACTCCACTCTTTCTCCACCTGGATGGCCAGAGCAGAAAAGGACTGCAGCCTCATCCTTACCTTGTGAAAGCAGTAAATTGCATTGCATCTGGGACCTAAGTGAGGATCCGAGGCCCCACCAGTTCGTACAAGTAAATCAACAAGCAAGAGCTGCCTTAATCATAGAATCACGGAATCAAAGAATCATAGAATCATAGAATGGTTTGGGTTGGAAGGGACCTTAAAGATCATCAAGTTCCAACCCCCCTGCCATGGGCAGGGACACCCTCCACTAGACCGGTTTATTTCCTTTATTTTCTTTTTTTCCATTGTGCTCATATTTCTCTCTGCAGACTAATACTACCACAGCATACTTAAGCTGTTGCATCGAGTGCCTGCAATCTGCTGTCGTTCCAAAGTGTTTTCTGGCATGCAGTAAGATATTGGAAAACTCACATAACTTGACCCTGCAAAGGACGAGGAGTACATCACAGATACTTTTATACAAAGTCCAGACCATGCATAGTATTTCTGTATAGAGAAGTGAAATTTTGCATGCTCAACCAAAAGCTTTAAAGCATTTACCTAACCAGCAGAAAAAATTTAACCATATATCTTGTCTGACCACTCACAATCAACCACTACACAATTTAGATATTCAATGTCTGAAAAAAAGAGTAAAAGAAATGGAAAAGAAACCAAAAATGTTTCACAATCTAAATACAGCAAACTACATGCTGCTAACATTTTTCTTATCTTTACATCATCATGAAACTGTATGTGAGATCTTGTTTTTATTTAAGAAAATACGAGTTTATTTGGTTTCATAATGTTGGGAAACTGTATGAACAGATGCCTTGAAACATTATGTTGCTATGGAGGAAATTTAGCAATAAAAAAAATACAAATTATCCTGGAACAAACAGAAAACGTGTTTTGTCTGCATTCCAGTCCCAAAAACTGGTGAATATTGGAGATGTTCATGCTTGTATGCAAGCCTAAATTTGTCTTTGCCAATACGAAGATCACAACTTCTTTTCTGAATGTGCTGTACTGATCAAGAGTATGCTATTTATAATAAGATTTTATTATGCTTTATTTTACCTTTTTTTAAATTCTGAATGATACTAGTGATTGTTGTTTTTCATCTCAATATAACATATTCTTTCCTTTAATTTGTTTTCCTTTTCCATTTTCCTTTCTTTCTCCTCCCCCATTTTGCTTGGCTTTCTGTGCTAAAAAAAATAATTGTGGATTCAACATTCAAACATGAACTCAATATTCAAACAGATACCAACTGTAAAATGAGATGGTCAAAGAATGCAATGTACAATCTTCTTTCTTTCCAGGAATAGAAAACTGCCAATGGTGCTCGGTTTTTCAGAACCAATTTCTCAAGAAAAAGCGGTAAACAAATTATCTTCCTCAATATTCTTCCACATACTCTGAATGCTCTTCATACATAGAACATTGCATATTTCCATACCCTGTGTGAATAAGAATACTCATATATTCAAAAATATGTGCAATATCATATCTAAGGTATGAGAGGTTGATGTATGTCATAACATCACAACTGATGCTAAGTTTGCTAAATAAAAGTGATGGTTCTCCATGCAGATATTAAAAAAAAAAAGAGTAAACTTCTGCAGGAAGATGAACTATGATGATCGCAGTTTGAAGCAGTCACAAACAAAAGGACTCAGAGTCGCTTTCTTGGAAGTGTAGCTAAGCTTTATTGAACTATATTTTGGTCAGTTTGTACATTTGAAACTAGGCCAAAGCCAAAGTTGCAGAAAGTTATTTCTGCATAATTTATATATTTATATATAAAACACCCACACTTTTATATATGTTAGATGTATGTGGGTGTGTATGTCCATATGTGTTAAATTGTGTATATGTGGGTAGGTGTATATATTCATGCTATCAGATTATTCATCATACATATATAAAAATGAAACTATTTAGTGACTAAATGTTATTAAATTCTTAGAATAAGTTTACTTAACGTTTGCTTTTCTAATGATTTTTTGTTTTGATTAAACTGTGCTAGAAATCTTAATAAAAGCTGGGGAAAACTTTCCAAATGCCTGGAGATTTTCAGTTACAGTTTTTACTTTGTAGTGAAGTATATTTATTTACAAGAATAAATCAGTCATGACTGCATGGCATTCAGAAAGCTTTGGGCTTTAAAATTGGCTGTTTCCACCTGAGGACACAAATGAGCAAGGAATGAAGCCAGTAAAGAAAGGTGTGTTGCAGCTGAACAGAAATAGATATAAAAATGGCTTGTAAGCATCATCTGTGGAGGCATGCTGCTACATTTCTCAAGCAGAGCAGTTATCTTCAAGAGGGAAATCTGAAGAGTAGGTTTACTTGCCCACGTCAGGCACTTCAGAGAACTTGGAGAGGGAGTCCTGACATACCATCCAGCAGACCAACTTTACAGAAAAAAGATTATTTCAAATGTTTTCTGACAAAGTCAGCTGAGAATTCAAAAGAATCTGCTGAACTACCCTTGATCAGGATCACAAAGGAAAATAACGAGCACAAACATTTGTGTTAAAATAGCACCCCAGAGATACAAAATATGTAGGTATGTAGTATTTCATATCTCTTCAGTAGCATATTTTTTCTAACCGGGAATTGCAGTGCAAATAGTCTAAATATGGACTTTTATCTTCTATTCCGTCTTTACAGTCATTTGCAATAAACGTAAAATCTCCTAACAAACATTTCATCATTAGTGATGCATCGCAGCTTTTCCTAATGGAATAAAATCTGTAATCAGCTTATGAAAACCACCTCCCATGTGGAGCTCATTCATCATCATCTTGAAGAGTGCAAGGGGACTGCAAAATAATAGGACAGGAAATCTTAAAATGTTTTCATGATGGAATTTTTTATTTAGTTTTGTCACAAGAACAGGATATGTCCACCTCCAAAATAAAGCTTGATCATATTGCCAAGCTCCAGTAATTTCCCTCTGCAATTTTTTCTGACCTCCTCTTGCCTTAATCAAGTGTCGGTGTCTGCAATATAATCAGTAAGCTATTCTTCTTCATGTCCTCTTTTAATATAGTCAGTTTTAACACTCCAGATCTCCATTTATTGATATAATTTATTTAGATATTTTTTGTGTAGGTCAATAACCAAATACTCTGCAGTTGGATAAAAATGAATTATGTGTGTATATCTGGTACATGTTTTGTTAAATATATTTTTCCTTGACTAACCAAGACTGAGGATGGGTTGTATTTTTTTTAAATTTTCCCCAAAAATATTATCAATGAACACAGACCACCTTCATAAGGAAGGTAAGGAGGATCAGTTGAATATTCTTACTTAGTAATTCGTCTTGACTAATGAGTGTTGACTTTTCCTAATTGCTGTATAAACACAAAGAGATTACTAGCTTATTGTTAGACAAGAAATAATAAGGTAAATTGAATGAGGAGCACGTAGAAACTCTTTCTCCTTATCCTTCACTACATGTTGACTGTATTTGCCATGGATTTAATATACTCTTTAACACCACAAAGGGCACGGAAAATGAAAATTTTGGGAAGTCTAATGGATATACAGTAGCTGGTTTTATTATTATTTTTTAACTTATTATTATTTTTTTAAATTCTTTTTAATGCCAGAAACTTAAAGCTATGTTGACAAGATTCTGAGTATGGACCAAAAAAAGAGGTCACTATGTGGCAGCTGTTCCACATGGAGCTCTCTGACCAATTATCAGGAAAAAAAAAATAGGTAGAAGGCCAGGTATATCATAATGAATGTATCACTATACACAAATCAGTTAAATCAAATTTCCATTAAAGTTAACTGTGTGAAACAGCTGCAACTATAAGGTAAAGACAAATTCAATCCCTTTAGGCATCCTTTAAGCAAATGATTGCAGTGATTCAGGATTTTTCATATTGTAAATTTGGACTACCTCCAAAAAAAAGAACTTTCTACGTTTATCACACGATTGTACAGGTCCATCCAGAGAAAAATATCAAGCGTTTTTCTAGAGGTCAAAATGAATATCCTACCTGTTCATGCCTCAACTCAAGTCCCATTGAGATTGTTATAGTGTTATAAAAACGAGCCAAAAGTGCATGCTCAAACTGTATGCACAAGCGTATATGCATTATAAAATAGTATGCTTGCAACCAGAATACTTCCTGTTAATCTAGTTTCTAGGCAACTTTTCTAATGCTGCTGAAAAAGAGGAAAGTATCTGGCTTAGAAACTGAGGACTATGTATGTAATGCCTAGTTTATGGTTAAATAAGAGGGAAAAAAGTGAACTAGATGGGTCTGACAGCATGATAAATGCATTAAGCAGCATATTTTCAAACTCTTCATAGTGATGAAATGCACAGTAAAGATTCTACTGAAGAAGAGAAAAATAAGAAGGGTTTTCTCCCCCTCATCTTTTGATTAAAAATATATTGAGCAGACTGCATGCACCACATTTCGGGAAGCTCCTAGCTTTCCTAAGGATTTACAACATCACTACCTTAAGGTAATTCTGAGAAATTAAGGCTAGTCTGGCAATCATTAGAGCTGTGTTTTATTCAAAACTAGGAGGTGTTAATCACTTTGCTTAACAGGTGAATCTCATTAACACAGCATGTGGGAACAATTTGATCTACTGATTTTTTTTTCCACATTAGTGATTTAATTATAAAAGCCATTTTTCCTGTTTATTTATGTGTTTAAGTATAGCATGCAGATAACCTAGATGTTGCTGCTACAGCCTATTTTATGAGTGCGCTTTGTAAGGAATTATGGTTTTCTCTCTTTTAAAATTTCTGCTTTTTAATGTTTATGAGGAAATACTCATATAAATAGCTATTTTTTAATAAAAAAAAGGGGGCAGTGTTATGTGTTTCTAGTGTGATTAGTTCTATAAACAACTGAAACAGAGCATGTTGGGAAATGAACGGGTTTTTTTGTTTTGTTTTGTTTTTTTTTTTTTTTTGTGCAGAGGAATCTGGTATGGCCTGAGGATAGAAATAGTTGCCATTCTGAATGGAAAGAGGAATTTTAAAACCAGATATTTCAGTAGGGCCAACTGCTTTTTCCTAGTTCAAGTTTGTGGCATTTTTAGATGTAGGAGTTGACAAGCATCGTCCATTCAGTCTAGAAGACCTTGAGAACTTAAAGTGGATTAAGTTTATTACTGTACAGTGTAAGGTCAGGCTGTTTTGGAATAATTAAAATTTGTTGTGAACTGGAAGTTTAGTTGATGAATATCAATGTATCATGTATCAAGGTAGAAGTGAGTGACCAAATTTGCTCTACATTATATAACAGAGAAAAAAATTACTTAAATTAAATGTCACAAGTGGAATAAGTAAAATCACATGAACTTCAGTTACAGATAAACTTTTATTCTGGAAATTAAAATAAGAGAGCAATTCTCTGGTATGGATAGTTGTTGCTTGAGTTAGTGCTCAGAGCTGTGAAAGGTCTCTATCTTTCATTCACCTTCCTGCTCTACTATTAAACAAAAAATTTTTTGAAAAAGAGTGGGATCTGTACCTGTTCTGTCAAGTTGCAACAGCAACATATGTCACAGATGTCTGTGTCAATATTAGAGAGCAACCTCATTAAAGTATTCATTAACTTTACAGTGAAAGTAACTCGCATTTTTAGACCTTGATATTCTGTCTTCTGCAAAATCTTTTACAGATATATCTATAAGATATATACTGTTATAAAAGAAATATTTTATACACCTATAGCATATCCTTCAGAACTATATATGTTATATGTATATATGTGGAATAATTTTTATGCACTATATATTGCACGTAATATGTATACTTTAGATATGTATACATATAACAATGTATAGATATTTATTATTGTATAATACATACAATATGTGTATACATATATATTATATGCACCACATATAAGTATCTATATGTACACATATATTTTAGAGATATACACTGATATTGCCCAAATTCGGGTGTCTCAAGTAAGGTTGTCTCCTCTAATTATATTAACTTGTGATCAGCAGTGCCAGCCTTGACGTTGAAAAGTTTGGTTTGGAACCAAGACTGTTTTACAAATATAATTTTAAATAAATAATCAGTTGAGCAACAAGTACCAGTAATTTTTAAGTCCTGATTTTATCCTCCTCTCACCTGCAGTTATACTTGTGGCTTCTGAAGATTCTATGTGCCCAAACCTTTTGACTAGCTCTATGGGAATAATTTTCAAGTGTCTGACATAACATGCTGATATAAGAATGTCCTCTCCTTTGTCTGCCTAATACCCATTTGTTTAAAGGAGAAGGAACTGATTGTTGTTTCTGTTGCAGTGTAAGTCTTGAATTTCTGGGCAAAATCTTCCTTTACTGACTACAGTGCACACCGCACCTAGTGTGAATGATATTTAACTTTTTTCTTTCTTTGAGTTATCAGGATTGAATCAGGAATAGAGTGAAGCAGGGCAGGAGTTCATATACATTGCTATACACTACGTGCCTAATACTGTGCTATAAAGCTTTCTGTCGCAGTGACCTTCACACTCTGTCATACCAAAGGGAATTATTCTGCATAAGGCATTTCACTGTCAGCCTCCTCCAGACTGCCATATTCAGAACATTTTTCCAAACTTTTTGATTCTGAATCAGATTATTGATGAACATTTCCATAAATCTGTTTGAAGTTAGCACTTCAGTATCTAAATCTGTGGCTTTTGTCTCCCTTCTAGTCATGGTGATGCTGGACAGAGTTTGTATTTGTGCGTGCACTTAGGGTCTGTAGCATTAGTTGCTTATAAAATCTTATGTGAGATGGTGGCCTGGTATTAAATGTTTCTGGGAAAAGCTTTACCAAAAAATATTTTGCTTTTCTGTGAACTCGATCATTTGAGGAAAGTAATACAATTCTCCAGGCACTGGGAAGCTGTAGGGGATTTACACTTTGAACCAAGGATTTGAAACAAGCAAGATTCAGCTTATGGACTTACTGCAAAAAAAAAAGAGTTTTAAGGCTAAAATAAATTTCATGTTGTATGTGCTGATTAGAGTTTGACAAAAAAACTTTCAAAACTCCAACCCATGTTAAATGCATTCTGTTCAGATGGTTCTGGATGAATAGACCCTTTCCTGCATTTGCTGCCCATCATTGTACTCAGAAACTTTCACGACCTAAGAGGAAACAACTTTGAAAGGACAAAAGATCTGGTGTCTGATAGAGTGGTAAGGAAAAAAATATTTGAAAGCCACCACAAAGCCACCTATTGGGTTCTATACCCACATATTATGCTAGAAAAGCCTTCTGTATGTCATCACTTGTTCTCTGCTGTTCACAGCCCGTTGGCCTACTTGGGGCTTGTGGAAGTTTTATATGCTTATAGCTGTGCAAATAAAATCAGTGCTTAACCTTGTATACACTACTTAGTGCTCTGAAATACAGATCCTTCAAATGAGTTCTGGCCTAATCTCTCATGCCTAGATCCTCATATTTTGGCAGCAAAAAATGAAATAGAACAATACTTGAATTCTTTCCTTTTAGAAGGACCTGTGCTTTCTGTGCCTTTGGACCTATCTGCAAAATCGACATCATTGTGGTACATCATCTCACAAAAGCTCTTGATTGGGAAATAATTATTTTGGGGTTTTTGAGCATGATTTAACAACATAGAGAGTAATAAGACCTGAAGATTGCAAAATTAAAAAGGAGAAAAAACAGTAAAGTCATTATTAGCTGAGCACTATCCTTTTGGTGTACTAGACTACTGTGGTTATAGAATAAAGCTTGCAAACTAATGCTTATGCAGAAGGGAATAAGATCAAGACTATACTCTGAGTAGTCACTTCAGAGAACACAAAGTTTTTAAATTACTATTGTGCGTAACTATATACATAGCATAAGATGAACTCTACAGATATGGTTAAATATGTGCACTTGGATGGAGCTTCTCTTGTACTGCTACTAGTCATTGATTACTTGACATAACTAAATGTGGACCAAGAGGAGTATTATCTAGACAGCTAAAATTACTACAGTAGAAATTTTACTTGCAGTTGACAAGTGTAGCTTTAAAATTAACGTATTTGAATTCTTGATAGGTTTGTGTGAAACCTTACAATCTATTGTATTTTTTTAGAGCCCCAGTTACCATAATCTTTTTGAATATGCAGAAATATTTATTCTTTGCTGAGTAATACAGAGAGAAAAATTTGGCCCAAGGCAAAGTTATGATTAGTGCGCACAAAATTCTTTAATAAAGCAAACGCACTTTTCAAACAGTTAAGGATCAAATGTATTAAGTGAAAATATTCTTGGCAATAAAATGAATTACACTTTGGTTCGAGTTCCAATTCATCCTCTTTAGATCCAGTATGAATAACGAAACCTGGTAACCTCTTTGCATTCATAAATCTATATCCCTCTCAGACTAAGTCTTGCTTAATTTTTTGTGTAATATCTGTCATGATCAAAACACATATCGACTTAAGTAGACAAGAAACATTTGTAGTTGTTAATTGTTTTTATTTGTTTTTATTTTCCTTTTTTTTTTTTTGGCACCACATGTTGCCAAACCCCCTGAAAATGAAGATGTTGTAGGGCTATATGTTTATACAAGTTTCTCCCCATTTAGCTACATGAATTAATTGTCCACAACACAACTTCATATAAGGTCATGGAGTACTTGTGCATATTCAGCTCTCTTTTGTATAAGGCAAAACATTCAAGGGCTCCTACTGTGGATATTATTGTCCTTTAAAATAGAAATCCATTATAGAATTGAAACACTTCATCCTAAAATGCAATTCACTATAAAGAACAGTAACTTCTGCAAAATTTAGTACGAAACAGAGCCCTTCAGGACTTTTACTGAGTTTAAATACTTAGTTCAAGTGAGTACTGTGGTTTCTTTTCCATCTGTCCTCAAGACCTAAGATCTAAGGCTAACACCCATCTAATCCCATTTTCATGGAGCTTCATATTCTAAAGTGTTCTCTTCTTTGATATAAAAGAGGTACATTTTGACTCATTAAAATTTATTGCTATTCCTGTCTAAATTCTGAGTTTGAATTCCAGAGATAGAGACTATTAAAACTATACTATAAAAAATAATAGGAGATATATTACCATCATGGGTTCCTAATTGCATAGCAATGACTCTACATTTGCCTGTTTTTCAGGCAGCCATGGTAGCAAAAGTGTCTTTGACAGTGCAGAAGGTGACAGAAGGTTGGGGACCAGGGAACATCTAGTATTTTTCTTAGTGGGATGGGATCCAAGGATGTCCAAAGCTCAGAGGTAGTTCTGCTTTCTTTTGCTGTACTTGCTTTAAGACAAAGGAAATTTAATTGACCAGAGTAACTTTTATCAACATATACACTAGAACAATGAAAATGTGTAAAAGCAAATCTTCACCCCCTGAACACTATCTTTCCAGGCTGCAGCCTTCTGAGTTTGCTCTCACTCTAACAAATTTATCTAACTTTTGGTTATATGACATCATTTTTTGACACTGTTACATTCAGAAAGGCAGGCGGTATTGGTGTGATGAGCAGACAGCTTGCAGGTAGCCCTAACATTGATTGAACCTGTGAACAGCAATGTGTTTGCAGCTGAGACCTCTCCAAATGACCATATGGATTTAATGGAGCTGAGCAAAGAGAATGCTTGTCCTTTTTGGCACAGCTGTATGAAGTCACTCTAGATGTAACCAGAGATGTTTTAAAACAGTCCTGACAATACCCTCAGCTACCTCTAATGAGCCAAACCTATTCTAATCTGATAAAACTTAAAGCTTTTTTGTCCTTTCATTGATTCTATAAAAACTTTAGAAATCAATTGTCCAATTCTTCCTTTACTCAGCTTCCAATATTGAATTAAAATAATAGATTGGTTAATTGAGGACTTAATGACTAATTTTATCTCTTTCCTTAAGAAAACTTAATTCTCCTGGGCTTCCAACAAAGAAGAAATAGCTCTGCTTTAGTAATCCTTTGTTTACATCTTCTAATGTACTGCCTTTACAGGCAATTCAGACAGTCCAACATTACTGCTGTAAATCTCCACTGTCCTTTTTGCTTTCCCACATAAAATTCTCAGAAAAGTTAGCATACTAGTAAATGACATACTTAGCATAACAGTGATTAATGTTAACTTTTCTTTCATCATTCTTCCCTATAGACCTATCTCAATCAGGAAAACTTCCTGTCCTGTGTACACTGTGATAGATACGGAAGGTGACTCAGGTAAACATCTATATAACTAAAATATACGATTTCTTAATCCACACCATTCTGAGTATGACCTTTATAGTACATTTGCTTGAATATATTTTTAAAAACACATATCTTATTTGCTCTGATATGTAAATGTCTAAAAGCTTACCAAATTATATTTAGCTTAAGATTGAAAAGACATGGGTTTATTTTCCCTAACATATTTCCTTTTTCTTCTCACTTTTTAGACTCTAGCTGTTAATATGTGTCAGGGTGGCTCTGTCAGAAACGGATAAAACTGTCCTACTACAAAAGAATATATTTTTCCCTTCTATAATTAAAAAGCAGAACAAAGTTCCTTGGAAACAAGGAAACCCGAGTAAAACACGTGTTCTGGATACTGTTAAGATCTGTGGTGATATTTAGAAAAAGCAACTTGGAATAGCTTAGTCCCCCCTTCTCCCTTTTTATTTTTTTTTTTTTCCAACCAACAATTACTGAAGAGAGAAGAGCTCTTACCCACAAAAGCCAGGTTTTATTAGAACAGAAACAGGCATGAGTAATACTTCTAAGAAACTCACTTTTAAAATAAATATGAAAAGAGAACTCAAGGTGAAACAGAACAGGAATAAAAGACTTGGCAAATAAATCTCTCCAAGCTGTGTCCTCCTTTTGTACATGTTCCTTCTCACGGGTTTATTCCCAGTCTTACTGACTTCTGAGTTGTAACAAACTCCTGTTCATTATGTCCCAGTGAGCTCTCTGTCTGCTTCTTTGCTGTACATAGGAAGACTTCTTCTCTAGGGAGTAAGTGACCACGAGGGGAAGAAGGTAGTTCTCATCTGCTGCTCTGTGGAGGGTGCTGCTCGACATAGGGTGTGGGGAAACTGGCTGCCCATCCACACCACTTACACAATCTAACATTACTCCAAATAAAATAGTAAAGTTGTTACTGTTCATCACGAGGTTAAACTCAATAACTGCTGGTTTTCTTTTAAATCGTCACAGAAATGTATCTTTGACCTCTTTATATATCGCATATTGTTATATCACATACTCTGAAACACAGAAAACCTCAAGTCCTTTTTCTGTACATTTGCTTAGTAGATAAAAAACATGATATATAATGTTTTAAAATTTATTATGAATTCTACAGAAGATTTTGTTTGAAATAACTGTTACTTCTAAATTAAGTTTGTTAAATACCCTGAACTGGCTAGATTTCCTTCAGTGAGGTTACTTACAAGAAATGTAGTTCTGATTTTCTTTCCCTAAGCTAGTTATCCCTCACAGAGAAAAGTATTTCTCTTGATTATTGTGAAAATCACCATTGACATCCTACTGCTACCCTTTTTTATATTAAAATGTGTTGGTCTAAAGAACCTGAGAAATGTACCTTCAAGGTTTGTAACCTGGGTTTTAATTTCCTGTTATTCATGCTGATCAGTAATTATGAGAATGAATAGGTGAGCTTAAAAGCCTGGGCTAAAACTGTTCACTTCCTTAGTCTACCTATACAAAAAAAACCCCCCAAAAACCACAAAAAAACCCCACCAAAAAAACACAGCAGGAACAAGAGAAGGAATTTATAAGAACCATCAAGTTAACAGCTTCTACTCTGGCCTTTCTGCAGTGTACAGAAAAAGTTCCATTAACGTTGACTTACAACAATGTAAGTTACATTATTCCTGATTGTAATCAGGCTCCTTATGCTGATAGCAAAAAACATTTTTAAAAAGAAAAAGAGTGTACTCTCAAAAAAACTGTGTTTTTGTGATTTTCCTCTATATTCAGTCTATCTATATAAACCAAAACCTTCTGATTTTGTGTTAGTAATGTTACATATCTTAGTACTTTACTAAACTCTAAGTCACCATGCAAATCTACTAGAGTAGCTTGGAGATTTCACAGAAATCAATCAGGCAAAATAGTTGTGTAGCATCATAAAGGCTGTGCTCAAGCAGAAGTAGAGATTAATGGGTAGTAGAAGAGCATAAGGAGGAAGTAAATGCAACATAGTCTTTGACAAAGCTTGATCACCTTTTAATCATTTGACAAGCTCAATTTAACTATCCAGAAAATAGCTTTTCTAGCTCATGCAGGTTAACTTTCCCCTGTAAAGGCAGAGCGTTAGTGTATAGCATGTTTCACTTTCTTCAGCCATCAACACTGACTTGATAATATTTAATATGGAAGTTGACAGCTTTCAGAGTCCACCAACTTCATGGATTTTGTAAAATGTCTTTCAAGAACAGATGAAAGCAACACAAAGTGTATCTGGAGACAACCCAAGTTCCAACCCCCCTGCCATGGGCAGGGACCCCCTCCACTAGCCCAGGTTGCTCAAAGCCTCATCCAGCCTGGCTGGGGCATCCACAGCTTCTCCGAGCAACCTGTTCCAGTGCCTCACCACCCTCACAGTAAAAAATGTCTTCCTTATATCTAGTTTAAATCTGTCCTCTTTCAGCTTATAAACATTAGCCCTTGTCCTGTCACTACACTCCCTGATAGTGTTTCCCCATCTCTCCTGTAGCCCCCTTCAGGTACTGGAAGGCTGCTATTAAGTCTCCTTGGAGCCTTCTCTTCTCCAGGCTGAACAACCCCAACTCTCTCAGCTTGTTCTCATATAGGAGGTGTTCCAGACTTCTGACAATCTTCGTGGCCCTCCTTTGGACTCTCTCCAACAGGTCCAGGTCTTTTTTATGTTGGGGGCCCCACATCTGAACACAATACTCCAGGTGGGGTCTCACGAGAGCAGAGCAGAGGGGGAGAATCACCTCCTTTGACCTGCTGCTAATGCTGCTTTTGATGCAGCCCAGGACACGGCTGGCTTTCTGGGCTGCAAGCGCACACTGCCGGCTCATGTTGAGCTTCTCATCCACCAACACCTCCATCTCCTTTTCCTCAGAGCTGCTCTCTATCCATTCTCCACCCAGCCTGTATTTGTGCTTGGCATTGCCTTGACCCACGTGCAGGACCTTGCACTTGGCCTTGTTGAACTTCATGAGGTTTGCACAGTCCCACCTCTCAAGCCTGTCCAGGTCCCTCTCGATGGCATCCCTTCCCTCCAGCGTGTCCACCACACCACACAGCTTGGTGTCATCAGGAAACTTGCTGAGGGTGCACTCAATCCCACTGTCCATGTCTCCAACAAAGGTATTAAACACACTGGTCCCAGTACCGACCCCTGCGGAACACCACTTGTCACTGGTCTCCACATGGATATGGGGACATTGACCACAACTCTTTGAGTGCAGCCGTCTAGCCAGTTCCTTATCTAGCAAGTCGTCCTTCCGTCGAATCCATGTCCCTCCAACTTAGAGACCAGGATGTCATGTGGGACTGTGTCAAAGGCTTTGCACAAGTCCAGGTAGACGATGTCAGTTGCCCTTCCTCTATCCAACAGTGCCGCGGCCCTGTTGCAGAAGGCCACCAAATTCGTCAGGCATGACTTTCCCTTGGTGAAGCCGTGTTGGTTGTCAGAAATCACCTGCTTGTTTTCCATGTGCCTTAGAGTAGTTTCTAGGTGGAAATATTTTGGAATATCTTGAAATATTCAACTTAAATATTTGTCAGAGCTTAAGATTTCATTAAAGAACATTTGGATTAAAATTTGGAAATAACTTCTAATAAATACAAACGTTATTATCTTCTGGGTCGTATGCTGTTTTTCAGTGGAAATGTATCATTTTTTTTTTTTTAACTTCAGGGCTTTTTTTTTGTCCCAACTGCCTACTAAAGAATAGCTTACAGTAATATATGAGACACTGTTTTACAAGACAGTTCCTTTCTTTTGTCATTTGCATAATTCAACAGTGCATTCTGTAGCTGGTGAACTATATTTCAACAACTTTCCAATGAAAGAGCACCCAGATCCCCTGCCTCAGGGATGTTCACAAGAACTAAATTGCAGGCTCAGTTCTCTATGTTACATTTCAGGGAATGCAGAGCAATGAAGAATGTAAAGTACTTCTAAATTACTCATTCCCACTCTACATCAGAGCCTCATGCAGTTGGTGTTGTTCAGGCTGCTTGGGACAGAGTGTGTGAGAGAACTTTTGTGCATTCATAGCTCTTCCAAGATCTCAAGCTGAAACTTCCACACAACCATTATCTATTTGGTTCAACAAAGTCACAAGAGACATTTTGTAGACGTTTGGCTGAAGGATAACTATGCTGCTGATGCTGCCCCTTTGGGAGAGGCACTGAGATCTATTTGTAGTGTATCAATATGTGCCAAGACGCTTGTCTCTTTTCACAAATTGGGCATCTTTTTTTGTGATGCACATCTGTTACTGAAGACATAACGAGGAAGGATACCTAACAGCAATTTGATTTCTTATGCAAGTGACCTTTTTAGAAGGGTTAAGTACATACCTCCCACGAAGAGAACCAGAGAGAAAGTATAACTTCAATAACATTCTTCTGAATTTTTGCGCCTCCTAAGCTAAATTTTCCATAGTATTTTCTTAGTCTAAGATGAAAAAAAAAAGACCCACACAAATTTGAAAGATGATTCTTCAAGGGTACAATCAAGGTAAAGCCTCAATCCTCATGAGTCAGGTAGCTGAGGACACAGCAGCCTACCACCAAGGTGCAGCAAGGGCAGGCTGCTCCAGAGACCAGAGTGAGCCAGCAGATGAGGATCATGATGAGGCAGGCAGGGATGGCGACACAAGAGCCAAGCTCAGTCCCCACAGTTTCTTCATGTGTGCAAGGTGAGCAAGACAGGTCTGGTGTTGGCACCTGGGTTCAGGCAGGAGTTCAGAGCACCACACAAGCCTGCAGCAGAGTCACCAGCACCACCATGGCACAGCTTGGCCAAGACAAAAGACGAGCAGCCTAGGTAAACACAGGTCCAAAGCAAAGTGTGGTAGGTCCCACTTCTCTTGGCTCCTTCTCGCAAAGCTCTGTCCACGCAACTGCCTGACCTAAGCCTAGGCAGCCAGACCTCTGGGGCAGTGAAGGAAGAAGTTGTACTGATGGCTTAAAGACTTTCGGATTTCAAAAGTTACAAAAGGATTTAATGTCAGTCATGTTGGTAGACACTGAAAACAGAAGTAAAGCAAGCATACCTTGTCCTTCAGTCTTTATGCAACTGCGTAACACCAACTTTATACAACCTGAAGGTGCTGACAATCTTAGAAATTTTGCAGTGCTTGTTACCAAGACATGGCAATAAGTGGTGTGAGGGGGAAGAGGTGCAACTATATTTTTGAAATGTAGATGGAAAATTTTTGTGAAGTCATCTCTACAAGTCAAACCTGAAAATTCTTACACAGTGAATGGAGAGAGAGGAAACTGAAAATTTAACAAGTTGGTAATTAGAGAGTAAATTAACCTGTTTTGAAGAAATCTAGCTTGTTAAATTGTATCAGTAGGAGACAAGGATACATTGTTTTTGCATATTTTTAATTCTTCAAATGAATAGGTACAAAGCCATCCCAATACTTCTTAAAAATGCTGATAACTTTGTGACCAAATTCAGGTTCAAACCCGGATATTTTTCACAGTTTATCTGACATACAAATTCAGATTGGATTCACTGGCTCTGGCTCAGTGAAACAGAATCATCTCTTCAGGACTGCTGGTTTACGTAACATTTTAATGTGTGACACTTGATATTTTTCAGGCTAGAGAAAGATGGGAAATTGTATGTATTGTCCTTGCAAATCAACAGACCTATTTTCAAAAAAAAAAAAAAAAAAAAAAAAAAAGAAAGTGGCAGCTTTTGCCAGAGCTATTCTAAAGGACTGTTGAAATTCAAGTCATCTGCATACCTGTATAAAAGGAACAGCTGATATCATTGAATGCGTTTTTCCACTCGTATCCATCAAAGAATGAAACTGATTCCAGCCAGCTTCAGCCATGGACTCAGCTATGCACTGCATGCAAATGCCCAAGCAGAGGTTTCGAGAACGTTCATGCTATATGAACCTGTCGTTCACAGTCCAGTAAATTTATTGCTGAATAATAGATGTTAAAAGGAAACTTAGGCACTGGGGTCCAAAATGGGATTATCAGCTCCCAAAACCGGTGTGGGCTTCAAGAAATGCAATAGTATTCCTGCCAAGTCAGTGAATGTGTGACACGCATTTGGCGTGTGCTCAAGTCTTACTATGTGAAAGCCAACAATCTGTGTCAATCAAGAGACTGATGAAAGGCAAAATGGTATGCAATTTTGATTCGATGAAAAGTTGGAGATGAATTTTTAAAGTATACATTTGCTGTATTAAGGTAATGTAACACTGAACATGAGAGCATTATAAAGAAAAATATGAAGGTGTTCAGGTTATGGTATACTGAGATAATTAACAAGACCGTACTTCTGTTAAGTTCTTTATGAGCAATAACAAAAGGAAATGTCGTATAAGGCAAAAGTATATTCATACTCAGACTGGGAGGCAAGGGAGGTGCTATCACTAAAAATACAGCTACCACTACTAAGCTTCCCATCATTAACATTTTCATAATAGGCACAGAGTTTTGTTTAGATACTGCTATGTTTGAAAATTATTGCTACAATTTGCCACTTCAGATGGCAGATTCTGGTGCCTTTATTCAATGATCTCTTTTATGTACCTGTACTGTAGAGCAACAGTGGAAAGAATTTTGCCTCCCCTGATACATTTTTCTACTAGCACTTTTCTTCTTGCTGCCCTCCAGATTGCCCCCTCTGGGAATTATCACCCAGAGATCCTTGTTGGGATTAGGTATTCCATGCTGTTTTAGCTACTTCCATTAGCAATATGTGGTCATAACAGGGAAAAATGACCCAAAATCTGTAGGTATTCTCACTTTCTCCTGTGGACAATAAATTTTTTGAGATTTGCAGACAAAGGCAGTTTTAACTAAAACATTTCTATTTCTGGTTAGGCATAAAGACTTAACTATGAGTCTGTGGATTATTTCACTCTCAATTTCTATATAATAAAAAGCACTAACAGGTGACTGTGCATTGCAGCTAGTAGGTTTTTGGTGGGGGAGGCAGGGAGAGGGCAGAGGGTTTTGGTCCAGAAGGTGTGAAGAGAAGAAATCCATTAGGGAATGTAATTTTCTATCCCAGCTGTTTTGTGATTATTGTAATGAGCAAGAAATCCAAATTACATTACAGTGTGTTGCAAATGTCTTCTCATGCGAAAAAGTTCAATGTTAGCTATACAAGCTGTAGTCCCACTGAAAACATTTGATAACAGACTTAACATCAGTTTCAGAAAGACATTAGGGCTCCTTTCTTTGGCTTGTCTTTCCTGCTGGTTCAGCAACAAACCAGTCAGAAGTCAAATAATCAAAACTTTGCTAACTCACACATCCATATAGTCAGTATAAGAGTATATAGGGTAAAAACTTTTTAGGATGGCTGCAGCCTAAGTTCACCATGCTGATGTAAATAGTACTGTGGTTGCATTTTTCAAAGCTAACCAATGTTTAGTTCAGGCAACCAGAAACTCTGTATTCTTGTCTCTGTGTTTCTGAAACAGGTTCAGCTGAAATGTGTTAACCTCCTCAAGAGGTGCTCCGTTACTGTTGATGAAATTATTGCTCTTAGTGTATTTTAGGGCAAAGTCTAATTGAGTAGTTTGAGCTATTTACAACCTTTGTTTAAATTAAGCAAATTTAGATATTTGCTTTGTTTTGAACTGTTACCCAGCTAGAGATGGAAAGCTGGAGGATGTAAGTTGCAGCTGATTTCTCCTATGTCTTCAAAAATAACGTCATAATCGAGACACTTTAATTCAAATCTCCTGTATGTAATGGCTAAAGTCCAGCCAAATGTCACATGATTTGCTGCTTGATTGTGGAGCTTGACTGGAGAATTTTAAATGCAAAATATGTCAGGAATTTTGTAATTAAATTAATGAAAATACTCCTGAAATCTCATGATAGAAACCAAACCAAATCAACCCAAATCATTAAGTATTTGAAAGGATACTGCTCAGCCTCTCATCAACAGAAGAAAAAACCCCAACAAACCACTTGCTGTAAAATCTCCTTTTTGTTATAACATCGTTTTCTATGTGCATGTATTTGTGTAAAGGTCTACTCAGACCTTTTTACTATATATACACAAAATTACCTTCTGTGTAAGTACTTTGTAACCATTCTTCACACAGCAAGAGTGCAATAGCTTTTCTAAATCCAAACTACATGTGAGTATCTTTTGTAAAATGTTTTCTCCACGCGCTTAGATAAAGGATTTAGAGAAGAGTATGAGTGGTTTGCTTAAGGAAAACCTTTTGCAGGTAGCCTCTAGGTGTAACAATTGAAAGATGTCCGTCTAGGCCAGGAATCAGCTCCTACAGCTCTAAAGACGTTGCTGCTATTGTAGCCAAGACAAAGCATATTCTAGCCAGGCTTTAAATGTGTTCTGCTGAAGACATATAACGCTATTGGTTGCAAGGGCCACAGACAGACACAGTTCCTCAGTCAGCTAAATCCTAAAATGGGAAAAGAAATGTTATACCGCACCTAGAACGACATGCCTTATCAATTTGATCTGCCTGGGATAAGAAGATTGTTAGAAAAATTGTTAAAAAATTAATAAAATCAAAAACTTACCCCAAACAAACTTGCTCAGTGTAGAAACTATAAATCTGAACTTCCAAGCCCTATTGAAATGAAGAATGTAATTTTAATTTCCTGGAAGGAAACTATACTACTCATATGTACTATGATATTAACATAATGTTACTCTAGAAACTAATAATTAATTGCAAATGGATTGTGAGCTATAGTGAACTCTTTTATTGGAAAATTAGGTACAGCATGTACTGAGGTACATTGAAGATAGTCTCATAAAAAGAATAATATGAGCTACTAAGTTATGTAAAGGAATGTATTCTTTTTTGAAGAATTCCTGTGTGAAATTTAAAAAAAAAAATTCCCATGTACCTACTATTTAGGTTACCACAGTGTATAACTCATCATTAGAAGACTTTATTTTGTGACACAATTTTATTGAGCCTTTTTTTCATTAGCTTTCCTTACAGTGGGATTATTTAACTAAACTTCAGGCAATTAACCTCTATCTACCTTTGTAAAGTTCTGTGTGGAACTCATGGCAAGGAGTTGTACATATTATCTGTCTCTAATCACAGAGTATCACTAGCTGAGCTATTGTACAATAATTATTCAGTGAAAATTTAAATTAAGAGGTATCTCATTAGAAACACTAGTATAAAGTCAAAAGTTTAAAGGAACCTGCCCAGATTTATTAAAAGGAGCAAAATCTAGGAAACAGATTTTTCAAAGAGCCAGTTCTTCATGAACAGCCTTGAAACAGTGAACTAAGAAAGCCAGAGGTTTTGGAGCAGTTTAAATCATATCTGTGGGTCTGTACAAAGCCAAACCAGGTGAGAGCCTGGAACCATTTAGAGATTATGGAGCAGATTTGCTAATCTAGCTATGGTCCCTCTGTGCCACTCAGACGGTCATCAGGAGGTGAGATGTAGGTACAATCTGTAAGCAAAAATACGAGACATAAGGCAAACTACTAGTGCCTCCAGGACCCTTGAAGAGGTGGGGTAGTGTACTGCCCGTGTGTGGGGGTGAGTTGCTGCAATGTTTCTCAACACTTCTTAGCACTGGTAAGTCTCTCAGTCAGCTGATAGAGGCTCCATTAAGGAACCTGCAGTGCTCAACGACAAAAGCTACTCAATAAGAGCACTAACGGTGCGTAATCACAGAGGAAGAACTTGCTTTTGGATTTCCCGCTGAGCTCTGAGCACAGCCAAATGTCATGTTACAGTTCAGTAGTTACTGTTCTTTGTGGCTTAACTGCATTGGAGATTGCATTACTCTCACACGAATTCCAGCTGATCAGCTGCTAGTGTATATTCTTGACACTTCACTAGAATATGCTGTGCCTGAAAACATTTTAGATGTAATGCATAATTCTTTTCTTCAACACATGTAGCATTATTTTTATAT
>NW_010110295.1:7378-30290 GCF_000699245.1 Pterocles gutturalis | reverse complement strand
GCCGCCGTGGGGCTGGTCCAAGCGCCGGTGGCCGGTGCCGGGCTGCACCCCGGGGAGCAGCGGTTTGTTCACAGCGGAGCTTGGCAAGCACTCGGGAAAACGGGAAAGAGATCTGTTCGCTTACATCGGTTAACGGAATTTTTCTGAATTTATCCAAATCTGACCACCCCACTTCTTCCCTTGGCTGGGCAGCAACGGGAAGCGTCTGGAGTGCTGAGAAAGGTGCCGGCGTAACACAGCGGGGAAAAATCACCCCGCAAATGGCCCTCGCACACCGAGGGCTGATGATCGGGCTGTGCCGGGATCAAACCTGATCATCGTCTGCCCCGTCTCAAATCAGGAACTGGGGGTACGCAGGGGACGGCAAAGCTGATGTGAATCCAGGGGATTTATCACAGACCTGGACTCACACGCTCACCCGCAGACATGGGGCAGAGGGGGTTTCGGTCCTGCTCTGAACGCGACCCAGTGCTTTCTCAGCCCCAAAAAGCAAAGGTTTGTGCACATCTCCCAGGGGTCCCTCACACAGCTTTTGCTTCAAAGCAGCTTTCGGGGGTGAAACAGGAACTGTGCCTGAAGCTGAAGACGGACATCCAACACCAGACTCTTTCCGGAGGGACACCGATGTCCTGATTGCCCGTCCCTACCGTTCCACTTCGTATAAAAACGTGGTGGGCTCTCGTGCTTCAGGAAAAAAAGGTAAATTCTGGGCATGTTGGGACAGCAAAACACGTGGCTGCCTTTCTCATGACAGTGGATTTGTGATTAATCCAGACTCTGAGAGCGATTGCTCGCAACCCTGCTCTCTCCCCACCTCAGGGAGGGGTTTTAAGAACAGCTTTTGAGGGAGATGTCAGGATGTGGGAGAGCTCCCATCACAGCCTGTTGCTAAACGAAGACATCCATCCGCTCGCCATCCCTGAGCCCCGAGGTCTGCTCTGACCCCTAAGCCTGCTTCAGAACATCGCCCCACAGGCACCAGCAGCCGGCACGGCTCCAGACGGGACTCAGGGAGCACCGAGGTCTGGAGCACGTCCCTCCTGACTCGGTCAGAGCAGCTCTCGCCTGGCTGCCCAACATATTCTAAGAAAAATCTGCATTTCATCCAGCATCGGTGACCTGCTGCGCTTCAAACAGCTCCCACAGCAGGAGGAGCTGCTCCGAGACTGGTCCCTGGCGCAGGGGACACGCTGGCACAGCCCGGTGTCCTCCCTGCCGGCCGCGGCAGCTTTCCTCCGCAGGGCGATCTCGCCCCCAGCTTCGGCATCCCTCTCTCTTTGGAGCCAGCCCATCCTCCCGTCTGACTGCTCGCCCCGAGGACGCACCCCTGCGAGCAGGATTTACACCCCTGTCAGCCCTGGAAGAGCCAGGACACGTCCACCCGGGCCCCCAGCTCCGGGGCCACCCAGCCTCCCGACACCCCGCGTAAATAATCCCCGGACATCGTCAACGGTTCCCCAGGCTGCTGGCAAGCCAAGGACGCGGGAGCTGTTCGACCAAACCAACAGCACGAGTCAGAAAAGACACGCTCACCCATCGCCTCCGGGGATTTCAGGCGCCTGCGACACCAGGAGAGTGGTCCCTCCTCGGCCACCTCGCTGCCACAGCGTGTCACCAACCACCTGCTGACGACGGGTCCCCATCACAGGGCTGTGACACTGACACCGCGTTACACAAAACTTCACGAGGGTCCACGGTCACCCACCGGCCCGGCTCGTCACCAGGACACCACGAACCACGACACCACCAAACACGAGGCCTCTCCACGGGAGCCTGCGACAGCGACACAGGCTGGGTGTCACTGTCACCAGCGTGAGGCTGTGACAATTCACCCGGTCACGCAGCGAGGACGGACTGATGGCAGCGGGTCACACAGCCCATGCGAACGCAGCTCGACACTGTCACCGCACAGCCGGTCACTCGGTGCGGTGACACCTCCGCGCTCCTCCAGGCCTTTACAGTTCACACCAAGGGACACCTTCAGACAACTGCGGGGGGAGAAGCCTTTGTTTAAACAAAACCCCAAAGAACAAACCAAGACTAGAAGTCAGCAAGAACAGAGGTAGTGTTGATGTCACTGGTTTAAGGATTTTTCCACAAGTGCCCTGTTTGAACTAGAGACTTGTGTTTGTTCTGTAAAAAAAAAAAAGTCATGACTCGTTCTTGTGTTCAGTCTTTGAAACAGGAGATTTCAGCATTTTCTATCTGCATAGATAGATCGACAGACACAGATATCTACCTACGTACACACGGACACAAAACCACGTTATTCGACTTGGCAAACAGCACTGGAACAGCATCCTGCGGGACAACGGGCAATCCACACACTCAGTCCTCTTCTACGCCATGCAACACACTTTATTTCCCTCGTGCCATTCATCGTGACCCACCACGGTCTGTGTTCTCCCCGCTCGGAGTACAAGGAAGGGAAGAGGTGGCACCAGCTGAGCTGCTGCCAGTCAGATGATAAAACTGCATCGGTGCAGCGAATAAATGCCGTCAAACCCCCCAAATCCACCCCCCGACTCTCCCCGCAGGAGGCATCAACTTTTCCCCATCCACAGCGTGTTCTTCAAGTTTCCGAGCGCCGGCTTCGCTGCCAGCTTGGAGGAGACGTTCGCGCTCCGCAGCGCGGGTTGTGGCTCACAGAGCACGGAAGACTCGCTGGAAACGGCCTCTTTGGAGTCCGTGACGGTTGACACATCCACGTCACTCGACAAGTCCTCAGAGGACAAGTTAAGACAGCCCAGCTTGGCGAGAGAATTGGACCTTTTCAGAGGAGAGGACACGGTCAGCCCAGCCAGCCGCAGCCTGGTCTCGATCTCCTGAGTTCGCTGCTTCACCAGGCCGGGCTTGCCCCGCACGCTGTGGATGCTGTCGCTGCTGGAGCTCCGCGTCAGGTTGGAGCTGCGCGAGGAGGAGGGGGTGTAGCAGATGGTCTTCAGAAAGTCCTTGGTGAAACTGCTCGTGTGCTCCAACCGACACGCCACGGGCGTGGAGGTTTTCTGAGAGATCCCCTCCAAGACGCGCTTCACCTCTAATTTCTCCACGTCATTCGCTGCATCCTCGGGTATCAACGGCGCTGGTTCCAGAAGAGGCACGTGATGGGAAATCAAATCCTCGCTTTCCTCCGGGATGCCGGAGTCGCCTCTGCTCAGGGCGCTCTCTCTGAGCAGCGACGAGGCGTCCGAGGGCAGGCTCTTCAGCCGCTCCAGCTCTTTGGTGTGCTTCCGAACCAAGCCAGCTTTCTGCAGCTGAATGAGAGACTCCTGGTGCTGCATCAGGTAACTGCTTGCGCTTGGCTTTTCCAAGTCTTTGCCAAACAAATATTTCAGGTCCTTGGTCGGTTTGCTGTCTCTTCTGGCTAGAGACTCTTCTTTTATCACTTCTGCACTAAGGAGGCTCCTGTCACAGTGCGAGTTTCTCCTGGGCAGCAGAGCTTTGGCCGGGGTTTTCGGTGCATCTTTTCCTCTCTCCAACAGGCTGCAGTGTTGATCGAGCGATTTGCAAGTGCCGGCCTCCAAAGCAGCAGTTCCTGCTGCCAGAGGAAGCGGAGGCTCGTTATTTTTAGTTCTGATCCCTTCCTCGGAGTGTGCCTTGCTGGGCAGGAGGTCCGCCAAGTTGGAATTGAGGTGGGAGAGGAGGGCTGGCTGCGTGCAGATGGTGGTGCTGCGACGCGCAGCGCTGGGGTTCAGCTTTTCGCACTGCTCGCCAAAGGAGTCAGGAGACAAACCGGCCGAGGAATACATGCAGTCGGTGCAAGACTGATAGGAAGGCTTCACCTTACTGAGGATCCCAAACACGGCATCATGCTGCAAAAAAAAAACAAACCAGGAACAGATGAATGTGCACAGACCAGGACATCGGCAACCAGCAGCGAGGGGCACAGACCACAAGATACATGTACAGCCAAGCAGATCTCAAACGAAGCCCCTTTCCACTCCTCTTAAGGCCCTGTGGCAGGAACCAAAGCCATGCACTTTCTCAGCAGACAGTACCTTCAATGGAAGAATACCTACCGGTTCAAGCGATGGTCATGCAAGCGAGTTGCCCAGAGCAGTTTACGGGGCACTCACATGCGTGCGCGCTCTCTCTGGCCTCTAAATCCATAGCTCGGGCAAGCAAAGCCATGTTCAGAAGCACTTCGAAAAGGAAGAAGCTCATCATGGAATGAAAGGCTTTATCCAAGTCAAATGAAACTGTGCTATGAAGATGAGAAGAGCAGTTTCACTTGCAGTAGAGTCAGCCATGCTAATCACCTACATCTCAACTCCATACGCACCTCAAAATCCTCCGGGCAACTCCTTTTGCTGTTGTTGTTATTCAAGTTCTCTCTATTTAGCCTGCTCTCCTCCTTGTGCATGGACAAACGCCACTTCCACTTCTCCATCGGGTTTTCCTCCCTGACACCGTCCTCCCCTGGGTCCCCGTGGCCCAGCACTATCCTTCCCTTCCTGGGGCTGAAGTCCAGTTTCTTCTTCACCTCCTTCTCGCTGAAACTGCTCAGCTCTGCCAGCGGCTCAGCCGTCCCCAGGGCTTTGGCCCTCTCCAGCAGCTTCCCCTCCAACGGCGCGGACGGAGGCTGTCCCACCAGCGCGTCCCGCTCCAGCTCCTCCACATGGAAGAAGCTCTCCCTGTCCCTGGGGATCTTGTTCTCCAGCAGCGTGTCCGAGAGGCGACGGAAGCAGTAATTAAACCCCACAGGCACGTCTGTGCCGCCGCGGTTGTCCAGATACGCTGACTGCGAAGGCGTGTCCAGGTCGGCCAGGCGGTTTTCTAGGTCGATGTCTAAGCTCTCGAGTAAGAAGTCGCTCGACCCCGTGGTGCCGTCTGTGTTCTGGGGGAGGTTGCTCTCTGCCTGCTGCTTCCACAGCTTGTTGTGGCGCTGCTTGCTGCGGAAAAGGACAAAGACACACGTGACTATCGCTGAGCTGCAGGACGCTCAGTTCCAGGAACATTCATCCCTCTCCACAACCTGGAACCAAGAGGCTGACCACTGGGTCCAGCCCAGCAGTCCCACTTGGGGAAAATCACCTCTAGCATCAGGATTTTGTCCCTCTCATCTGCCCACTCGAGTCTCTCTGGCCAGGCAGAGTCCCAGCACTGCTCTGCACCACACCCATGATGGGAACAGCGCTCGGGAGGAGCCCCTCAGGGCAGAGGGGCACAGATTCCCCATCAGGGCAAAACACTCTGAATCAACATCTCTGCACGTCTCATGGCACGGTTCCTGCAGAACCAGAGTGAAAGATTTTCCTTCCCTTCCCCGAGTAGAGCAGAGGCCAAGCGGAGCATGCAGAAACCCTCATTAGATACCACTGACAAAGCCTCGTGATTGGCATGGTCACCCAGAACTGCAAATGATTCGCCTCCAACACTGCCCGAGCTCGGTTCTGCCTCATAAAACAAGAACAATGTTGTGCTGAACAGTGCTGGCTGCTGAGAAACACGAACATGCTTCCCAGTCACAGAGAAGCCCTCACTGAATTAAACCAGAGCACACCTCCCTACAGGACAGCTAATTTCCATCCAGGGAGGCCTGGCACAGAAAAGGTTTAGAAAAAACACAATTAGCCCAGGCTTCTGCATCTGCCCTTCTGGATGGCAGCCTGGCCTCCAAGCCTACGGCCCCGCGCACGCTCTGCCACGACACGCGTGTGTGCAAGACATCGGCAGAAGAACCTGAGCAGAACTCCATGGGATCAATTTGTATTTTGATACAAAACCACCAGAGGTTGCCTACAATCGGCTCCTTCATTTCCTACAAGTCATCTTTCCGTTCATCCTGTCACCTTACCTCGCATCTAAAATGCCTTCGTACTCCAAAAGCTGTCTCATGAAGCCTGCGTTTGGTCTCGCAATGCTGCGCTTTTGCTTCACATAATTGTACGCCTTCTCCAGCGACCAGCCAAACTCCTTCATGGCATAAGCTATCACCGTCGAGGCCGACCGGCTCACGCCCATTTTGCAGTGCACCAGGCACTTGGAGTGATTCTTCCTGGAAGGACAAACAGGAAAGTGTCTCATCTTTCTGGTCACGGTATCTGTTGTTGCCATTTCACATGCTGGAGGGACAGTACTTTGTCCCCCGACCCCCCTAACACCACGGCGCAGCAGGTGAGAAGCATTTTGGATTAAGTGGGCTGCGAGAAGAATCTCTCTGCAGTAAAGTCAGGAGTCAGAGAAGGGCAGCTTCCCTCATGCTGCCATTTCAGAGACCACCACAAAGCTCCTGCCCGCCCGAGTCTGCGGATCCAGGGACAAGCAGGAACAACCGCAGCAGAGTCTGACGGGACCCGTCACCATCTCTGGTCTGCAGAGACAGCTGGGGCTAGTCTGACACAGGCTCGCGTTGGAGCATTTCCAGAATTTCTTGAGAAGAGGAAATATCCTCATTTCCTTTTGGAAGCAAAACAAAATAATAATAATAATAAATATCACAGGCTAGGAACAGGTTAATGCCAGGACAGGAAGAGTCAAGGTACTGGGAAGTTCCTGGGACACAGACAACTCCTGGCAGGAGCAGTAACACACAACCCCTGTTGCCTCCTTCACTGGCAGTGCGGCTTCAGGGAGGGTCCAGCTCCGCGCTGGATGAAACCCGCAGGGCAGGGTGTCAGAGCCCCGGCTCCGATGTGCTCCCACGCTACGTGGCGTCTCCCAGCCCACTTACTTGGCCTTATTTATGAAGTGGTACGCCTCGTTCCAGTGAGCCAGGAGGTCTGTCGTCTCCTCGTCATACACTCGGATATTGTGATAGGCGAACAAACCAGGGAAAAAATTATCTATTTCCCTGGTGACGTTCAAAATGTAGTCGATGCTGTGGAGAAGGAAAAGAAAAATAAAGTTGGATGGCCACAGTCATGAAAGGGAACTGACATTGTGAAGCCCGTGGAATCTGACACAACACAAACTGTAAGATTTTATCTGCAGCCCTAATCCTGGACCTGTGGGACACCTGGTGACACCAGTCGGGCGTGTGGGGCATGTCCATCCACCCATCTCTTGCCACCGGCACATCCCATTCAAAGCGTCAGGACCTTGGGCACAGGAGGGAGAAGTTTATTTCACGCCGTCTGCCGAGGCTTTGTCACCTCATCGGAAACCCCTCCCTGCGTGCCACTCACAGCTCCTGCGACGCTGAAGGAAGAAAAGTGCGCTGGCTGCACGCGATGCGCTTGGGCAAGAGCTGGGAACAGACCCCAGGAATCACAATGTTCAGCTGCCGGCTTCAGCTGCAAAACCATCCTTTTCTCTTCTTCCTGACCAAAAGTATGAAATGAGAGTCATGTGGCATCTCTCAATTCCTGCCAAATGTTACAGCAGGGATCACAATGTACCCGGGAGAACGAATGCCCATATTGATTTATCACCTCCTATCATTCTGACAAATCAAGGACACAGGATATTTGTTTCAGAATCTGTCCAACTTTGACTTTTAGACACTGCGTGTCAAGATGCCTTCCCCGTAGATCGAAAATATTCACACGCTGCTTGATTTACTTGTTCAAAGATGTTCAGACATCTGTTCCCAAGGACTCCAAATTAAACATTTTTAGTCATGCTGTTGAGCAATACTTCTCAGTTTCTCACATCAGGGTTGGTGTACGCCTTGGGCAAGCAGCAAATATTTATATGCAAAATCCTTGCTTGTCCAAAAAGTGTGAAAGTCAAGCCAAGAAGTGGTGCGGTGATGAGAGCGTGGTGAAAGACAGCCCTGCAGCTGCCTGTCCGGGCAGGTGAGGTGGGGATTGCTCATCCACACGAAGTCCTGCTTCATTTCAATAGTTTTTTCCTAAATGTAGCGCTGTAATATTTGCTCTTCTGCAGCCTGCAGAAATTGACACCTGACACACACGATGTATGGCCATTTCACGCTCCGCTGCTACATACGAGGGGGGTCGGAGAGCTTGGTGTACTTCACAAACCAGACGTTTTGTTACTTCCACTCCACGTGTGATTGACAGAAATGAGGTAGGAAAGATTTCTCGACCCAGGTCTTGACAGTAAGTTACCCACATTGCTGGGAATGGGCCCAAACTCATCCCTACAAACGTCATGTATCATCTCAAGAGACCTGAACGTAAGTTAAAGGCAAACAACGGGAGGCTTCAGAGCCTCTTGATGGTGCTTGAAAGGCGCAGTACTCACCCCGAGCCCTGCAGCTCCTCGAGGTTGGAGGCGTTCCACTCAGACCCCTGCAACAGCCACAAAACACGTGTCAAAGGAGCCCGAGACCTCCCTCCTTCCTAAGGCTCTGCAATCCCCCAGCCTCACTGAAATATCGGTAACAGCCTCTGAAACAGGAGCACGGCAGCAGGGCAGCCAGCCCTGCGGCTCGGCACAGAGATGTCCTGTCCTGAACGGGCACAGGGACCTCCTGAAGGAGGGGACAAGGGCACGACGTCCTCACCTAAGGAGTTAGTTCTAGGCCAGCATGTGACAGAGCACATCCCAAATCCCTACCTTGGCCACTCTGGATTTTTAACCACAGAGATAAATAGTGCAGGGAAACAAAATGATTAGGTGTGGCATGACTGGGATCACAGGTACGAGGAGTGAGGCAAATCCTGAAAGCTATGGGTGTGGTTACACCTTGAATCCCCCCCATACTTGCAAAACAGAAAGCTAAAAAGGGTTTAAAAAGCAGCTGTTGCCCTCCAACATGAACACTTCCTCTGACACTCTACAGAAAAAAAAAAAAAAAAAGGCAGAAAAAGACCCAAGCATAACAGGCACAAATGTGTTGATCTCCAGCAAGTCTTTGTTCCAGATGGCAGTGCCTGGTTTTGCTTGGAGTACCATCTAGTGGCAAAAGATCAGAGGAAAGATGCAGGGCTCTTGGCTTCTGCACAGCTGGACCAGCCCGTCACCTCCAGCCTTAGGCTTTACCTAGTTCTGGCCATGCCTGCTGCACTTCCTAGGCTCCACCGAGAAAAACCACAGTGACCAAAGTCCAAGAGCAAACAGCTGTCACACCAGGGCAGCATCCACAGCGAGACCCTTTGTTTGTCATAAAAGAAAATTTCCATTGCTAGAAATAGAAAATGAGCGTGCGCAGAGAGAATTTGAGCTATGCCATGGTATGTCCTGAAACAGGAGCAACCTGCCAGGAAAGAACCGTTATATCAAGTGCCAGACACAAGAATGTAGCTAGAAAAAAATGGTGTCGCTACTGCTGGCTTTTACAAGCTCTACGGGTCCTGGAGCAAAGTCTGCTCAAAGGGTGGGATAGTGGGCTGTACCTCTTGCTCATGGTGCACAAGTCAGCCTTGACACAAAATCCAGCTTCCCCTGAGCCCCATCATTTGTCAGCTCGCTCCCACTGAGCCCTCTGCTATTCTGGAACTCCTAACATGGCAGCTTACCAGATATAAATGGTCAAAAATCAGAGACGGTTTGTCCATCTGACCCAGGATAAGCAGCATCTCATTGTCTATAAATTCCTTGAATTCCTTCAAGTTGCAATTCATGTGCTTCTCCAGCTCATTTCGGATCTGCAGAGAAGAAAACAAAGGATGCCACCTAGAATCACATCTGTTCAATAGAAACATTTGCTGGCACTCCTCTGCAAAACACTTCTTCTATACTTCATTAAAAACAGCAAGAGGGATGCGACCTTTTGGAGACAAGAAATCTCACTAGGTGGCATCTCTCCAAGCTCCCCACGCCCCCAGATTTAAGGTCTGTAAATGAAGCTTCAGATAATACCCGAGTACAAAAAATATATTTGGGCAACCTGCTTCTTAAAAATAATTTGAACCGTAAAAACCGAGAGCTTGGAGAGCAGCTAACAAACACACACAAAACCCATGAGAAGCAAGGAGGGAATAATGGCGGCAGCACTGGTGAGGACAGATTTCCAGTACTCTCCCTTTTTCAAACACCACAGCACAGACACACCGTCCTCTCGCTGCACCTCAGCTTCAGGAAGGTGCAATGCAAAGGAGAACAACTTTGTTTAACCCACCATGGGAAATGGCTGCAGCAAAATCAAAGCACCTTGACTGCACGAAGAGTCAAGAACACGTACACAGACAGACGAATTCTCAGCTTACGCCTACAACCTGCAGCGCTGCTGTGACACAAGAGCGGATTTGAACCCTTCAGCATGAAGCTTTAGGAAGGAAAGCCTCGCGTGTTAATCGCCTCCCTTGAGAAACAAACAAAAACCCAGCCCAAAAAGAACTGTTTCCATTTGCTCCGCGTATCTCTGCACTGCGGCTGGATGGATTTTCACCAGCCCGTGGGATGGATCGGAACTAGCCTTAGCCCCAGCTTGCGATTTTCCATTCTAGCAAAATGTCATCAGCAAGCCCCTCTGACATTTGTTCAGGAACAAAGAAAACAAAACCTTCAAATGAAGCTGCCAGGAGAAAGGAAGGCCCATACTTTGCTCTGCACTGTCTGTGAGCAAGCGAAGCTCAGGACACTCATCTAACACAGCACGAGGCTTCGAGCCACCAACTGCATCTTTTGAGAGCGCTGCCTTTGCTCGGGTGATTCACAGGGATGCGCCGGCGGCTGCACAGCCATTGCCTGGACGTGCCTACGTGTGCGACAACCAACTGCAACGCAGGCTCAGCTCTCATGCCATGCTGCCAACAAAGAACCGGGCATTTCACGTTTGAAGGTAACGTACGTGTTACTAAGGTCTTGAAAAATGCACTCTGGGGTCGGTGTGACCTAAGTTCCCTGCCGGGGAAGCCCGAGAGCAGAGCCTTTGCGGAACAGCTGGAAATACACACTGGAAAACCAGTGACACCTCCTCACAGGGTGTCTGTTCATCAGGGCAGCACTCTGGAAACGGAGTCTAGCAGGAAGAGTAAGTCAGGAATGTTTATGTTTACCTCCTTAGAAGTCACATTTTCCAAGTCTTTGCTCATCATGATGCTCCGGAGTTTGGCTTTAATGAGCCGTTCGGTGCGTTCCCTTTCAGTTGGCCTGAAACGGAAAAGGAGAGAACGTCTCCAAGCTGGCAGTGACCACACAGTGCAACTCATGCTGTACAGGAGGGGTGGCAAAGACTGGTATTAAAAGCAATTTTTACGAGAAAAATGGAAGAAAAACATTTGAAGACATTTACGAAAAGAAAGGAAATGAACCACTGGAGGAAGAAAAGGGCGAAGGGGAGATTTCTCTTGTGAGCCAAGCCAACTTCTTCTAATAAATTGAGAACTGACTTGTCAACAAACAGGGCTGGCGAGTCGGGGCGGGTGGACTCCAGGTCCTGCATTGCGTTCCACTCGTTGATGCAGCTCTGGTCGGAGCTGATGCAGCTTTCGTAGTACGTGGCCCAGACCAGGGCCATCCCCCCTGGGAAGTAGTTGTACCTTCGTGCAACTTCACAGGCTTTATGGAGGATCTGTAAAGCTGACCTGCAAGTTTGGAGAACAGATTTGTGCAGATGTGAGCAGCAGGAGCAGGATCTGAGAGAATTTTCACAAAGGAAAAAGATTTTCATCACTGTTTGCTGCAGTTTGCTTTTTGAGAGCTGCAGATTTATCCTATCAGAGTTCAGAGAGGGCACAGGCTGCACCTTGGAGCCCTTCTCAAGAGCCGGTCCAAGGCAGAGGCTGAAATCTCCTGATTAACAGGCAAGCACAAGGGGCTCTGGGATCTAATCATTAGCTAACTTGTAAAGCCAGACCAAAGGAAAATAAAGAACATGGACAATTTTCAAACCACCTTCAGCAAGGAGTCCAATGCATATTTACCAGCATTCTTGGCCCCTGACACGCTCCAGGGACAGGGCCCAGATTGGGTCATTTGTTTTTGCAAATTCTAGCATTACTTTTTCCTTCCTTCCCTCCTCATTTTTTTTCCTCTTTTTTTTTCTCTTTTTTTTTTTTTTAAGGCTCTCCTCCAAAGATGTCATTGCACTGAATACATTAACCACACCTAAGGTTGCCAACAGGAGGGGCTGAGTTCAAAAATGACAGGAACAAGAATTGCATTTGTTTCTGTACCAAATCAGCCCTAGCACGACATCCTCCTCTACATCTGTATCTTTTCCCTATCAGATGCCGCAAGGACAGGGATCTCTCGAGGCTCCAAGAGGAGCCAGCGAACTGCCCAGGCCAAAAGAGCCGCATTTGTTCTGTCCGGGGCTGGGCAGCAGCCTCTTCAAGGAGGAATTTGCTGGCACAGCTCCTGCTGATTCAGCCACCTCTGCTTCAGCGCTCTGGAATCCCTGCACATGGGAGGGGTGACAGGAGCTGAAAGGTGAACAGGCACCCGGGGCGGCACGGAAAGTTTCCAGGCGGCAGGAACCCAGCCTGGCCCCAGCGAGGAAGCAGAACACCGGGAACGCCATCAGATTGGTGACGGGTCCCGAGACTCCTCCTTCAGCCAGTTGGAAAAATATGCAGAGAGAGGAAAGACTGGGTTTGCAGGCTGATGAATTCACGTTGGTCTTTCACGTTCGTTCATCTCACTAGTGCCACTTCCCTTACATTGAAGAGCACACAGCTGCTCTGAACAGAAGATCCTGTTTTTCGGATCAGCGGTCTCATAGTTCCTTTACAGTACTGCTACCTGCTGACGCAGGGAAGCAGCATCTCTGCTGCAGCTCACTAGACACCAGTTATGGAGAACGCTAAACTGCAGTTGGTTTATTTGTTTTTAATTTATTCACAGAAATGACAGGCTCTTTCTCAATAACGTTAATTAACACACATACCACATGGCTTGCACCGACACTGGCTTGAAGATGTGCATTCTCCCCGCAGTGCTCACGCTGAAGCCACTAACAGAGAGAGGAAATAAAAAAAAAAAACCAAAACCAATCAGAAACTGCCCTTCTCTGCATCACAACTGCACTCTACAAACAGCTACTGCAAGGCAGCTATAGGGGCACTCACAGGCAAAAGGAATCAGGGATGAGAATTTCTATCACCGATTTTCCAACATCCTCCCAAATAAGATTGGCAAGCGGACACCCTTCCCGGCGAGGGTGCCAGGAATGGGGGCTCCACCCCTCGAGTGGGATTTCAGAGAACATTCACTGGGTATCACAGGTTCCACCGGGCAGTTTGAGGGCGGCAAGACAAAAACTCACTGTCTGAATAAGAGGACTGCAGCCATGAATCCAAAATGGGAACTTCATTTGCAAGGTGACGGAGAATCTCTCCTGAGCAGCCCCCAAGTAGGGAAGGACATTCACATTTATCCTTTTAATGTGGTTTCTTACCCATCACCATCAAGATGGATTTTAGTATCACTCCACAGACGAAGAACCATTCCTATAGTGCAGCTTTTACTGGAAGAGAGATTTGTTACACAGGATGTTAAATATAGGCCACAACACGGTCACGCCAATACCCTACATTATTAATACTCTTTAATTTTTAAAATCTTCAAGTCTTGCTCCAGTAATTCCTAGTAATATCTTAGGCCATCAAATGCACAAGACACAAGGACACCAGCAGCTGAAGTCTAAAGGTCTGCTCTGAAATTAGCCTGCTGATTGCTCCACAGGGCTGGAGAAACATCCCAGAAGCAAGAGTTAAAACCACCAACTCTTCTCTCCCCCTCCAGAGCCTGCCAGAAAGCACGGCAGTATTTGCCCCATCATCTCTCCTGCTCTCTCACCCTCAGCAGCTCAGTGCAGCTCCCTAACAGGACAGAAAAGCAGATCACAGCGATCTGGCTGCAGACAGCTCACTAAGGTGAGCAGAAAGCAAGGCTTGGTGGGTGGCAGAGCAGCCGCCTGCCCTTTCCAAAGAGCACCCCAGGGGCCTTTCAAAGGACGGCGCCTTCGGTTTGCACTTCATCACTCTGGCTGGTAGAAAAGACAAAAATGGATTTGATGAGAACACTTTCATTTCAGAGATGCAATCTGGCAAGAAAACTGGACTATAATGGGGGCCAGGAACTTTCAACTAGTAAATAATTAAGCTACAGAGATATTAAAGTTTTAAAGGCTGTTGGGATGCATACAGCAACAGCAAAGAACTCAGGTTTTGTTTTATTTTCCTTTCTTTTGGAAGTCTTCAGCCACTTTCTAGAGCAGATGAAAGGATTTGACGGGCCAATTTGAGCACACGTGTGGACAATGTGCACTTCAGAGCTTCGGGAGACAAAGCGTTTTTTATTAAACACATGTAAAAGGAATAAAACCCACAAAGTGCCTGACTAGTCAAACTGCCAGCAGTGAGAACACTGAGAGCTCAGCAGTGACATTTCAGCCCCAGAACAGAGCCAGGGAGTCACTCAGTAAAGTCACTGCTGCCAACTGACTTCTCTATGCATGGGACTTACCCTTAATCAACCAAAACTTTTGGCTTTCGGGGAGATAGGAACTGAAATAGCTCCTAACCTTACAGTTAGGATGGATTTGTCATAACTTTTCCATCTTTTCTCTTGTCTCCCATCAATAATCACCAGGAGCAAGTTATTGGAAGGTTGTTTCAGATGTGAAGAGGACAGCAAGCACTCACTGCTGCTGCACGTTCAGCATGCCATAAGGAAACGTTGCATTAAAGTTTAACAGCAGTCATTTACCAGCAGGGACAAGCAGCAGCACCAAAGCCAATGACAATAATCTCATTCGAAAGGTATGGCTGGGAGTTGCCCTACAGGTCTCACTGCAGTGGAAGCTCCCCACTTCCACTTCTAGGAATGGAAACATCCACTAAGGTTTTCCAAAAAGAAAACAAGAGTGACCCTGGCTGCAGCAGCACATCACGGCAGCCTGCTAAATCACGGGAGAACAGAAACAACAGTCTGGAAGCTCTGACTCCTAACTCCCACTCTGCCAAACCAGTCCAGTCTCTCCGAGCCAAGAGCTTTTCTGCCTTGGTTTACTCACTTAGAAATGGAATAATGCTAGAGGGTCTGCGATAACAAAATATTTTATTTGCCTTTCAAAATATTATGGGCTCTTATCAGTTAGACAAAAGAAACAGCTCATTACCGACACATTTGTTTGTTGGTTTTGGAGGTGCTTTTGCAGTATTGTTTTTTGATGTTATTTGGCTACCCCCCCAAAAACCTGCTCCATTGCATCATACCATCAACAGACGTGAAGTCTGGTCGCTAGAATAAGATCGTGAGCAGACAGCAAACTACCCGAGATGAGGTAGATCTCAGAGCCCTACAGATGGATTACACATGAACGCTTTGCCCACAACTACCAAGAGAGCCCAGAGATTCCAAGGAGACTGAAAGCTTTCTGGAAAAAAAAAAAAAAAATCACCCACTCACCCTCATAACTGGTAAGAAAACTCAACACATGTCTTTTCTCTTGCTAGAATTTGCAGATCCATGCAAACCAACTGCTTGGGGACAGGTTGGTGTTGACATGCTTTCCAGAGAACCCAGCCTGGCTCATTTCCAAGCCCAGCCTTGCCTCAGACATACCTCTCCTTGCTGGAGAAATCCACACCCAGCAGAATATTCTCTTCTGTGTCCTGTCGTCCGCTGCTGTATACAACCACCATGTACCGGACTCGGTCTGTCCACACACTTTCCAAACGGACAGCCTAGAGGAAGGTCATCAAGCTCTGCAACCGCCTCTTGGATAATCATTACTTCCACTGCTGCCTAATTTTTTTTTTTAATATGTAATTGTGCCCAAAAGCTTCATTTAGCTGTAGTGTGAAAGACACAGGGAGAGACAGTCCCCCTCCCACCAAGGCTAGCTGCCAGTTTGACTTGACATCAGATGGGGAGAAGAAAAGTGATTAGCCTAGATTCTCTGCCCCAGTTTGGAGAAATACACAAAATGCAACCTGAAGATTTCTTCCAAAGAGGTTCAGCTAGAAAGTCGGTAGAAACCTTGGATTTGTCAGGGCGTTTTGTGAACCTCTACAGGTCTGTTTCAAATGCCTCCAACAGAAAGGAGAGTAGGAAAACGCATCTTTGCTTACCAGTTTGATCCTATCCTCACAGCGAAGGAGGTTGATCATCACCTGGAGGTGCTGGGGCAAATCACCTGCAAGGAGAGCAGAGAAATAATCAGAGGTACTCACTTGCTGTTCGAAGAATGGGCAGAGTCTTGACCTTTAATGAAATTGGATGTTCCTAAGTCAAAAAACACCACTTAAGGGAGGCCATGCAACAACTCTGATAAAAAAAAAGGAACAAAGGAGAAAAGAAAAACTTTGACTTGTGAAGCATACACAGAATCATGGGACCACCTCCCCTGGCCTCATGGAGGGCATATCTGGACATGAGAAACTGATGAGGAGGAAGGGCTGCCGGAGCGGCCCGGGTTGGGTGATGGATCCCTTCTATCTCAAACAAAGTGCTGCTCATGCAACAGGTCCCCCTGGCTCTAGAGTGGTGGGTACATTTCTATTCAGCGGAAGCAAGTGAAAGAAACAAGGAATCTCCAGAAAACAAAACAAGTTCACATCTAATAACTGGGTAATGCACTCATAGCATTCCATACAAGATAAAATTCCTTCCGTAGGATGTTTGCTGGGTCTATGAATTGCTGACAATTGCAGAAGCCCAAAGCCAAGCCTGGCATTCAAACACCCTCTTTGTGCTTGGAGTGTTTACTAAGCAGCAGACACACAGTACCACACTGTGCCGTTCCCACGTGTTCCTGCTCACAAAATGCCCCGATGATCTTATTTCTTCTCTCCCTGTGATCACTTATTACAAAACTGCCAAAGACAGAAGGCATAATGCCACTGGGTAAGGAGAACCCACTTTCCTGAAACCCCATCTGCTTATCAATCCTTATGTGCGTTCACCATACACTTCCCTACCGTGTCTTCCCACCAGTTTGGCACGCTGGAGGGGACTGGAAGAAGGAGGACAGTCTGTTCTTAAAACATGATGAACGCTTACAGGGCAGACTGTGATGAGTCAACTGAAAAGGGGATTTTCCTGAAACCAGGAAAGAGGATATAAGGAGCTAAGAAATGTATGTCTAGCCAGAGAACCCAATCCTGTTAAAATGTCCCTCACTCTCAGCGGCAGCATCAAAAAATACCAGCAACAGGTAGTTTCAAAAGAACAAACGCTGTCAGCTGGCACCAAAAGTCCCAAGTTTTGGATTACTGGAGGTTGGGAGAGCACTTGGAGAAATGTCCCTGCCGTGCTGAATCAGGACCTCGAGGAGAAGAGAAGCTAGAGCCCCGTGACTCAGCCCATCCGATTTTCAAAGTGACATTTCTTCAGCTGCGGCTGCAGAAACCAGGGATCCGTATCCAGCACTGGCCTTCTGGCTCAGCAGGCGTCCCTGCCTGAAGAATGCCATGCTGAATGCCCTAACGTCTGCAGAGAGTACATTGCTACTCCAGTTACAGTTCTGAGATAAGGACAAAAATTTAAACAAAGACACAATAATCATACATTCCCATTCGAATCAAGTGAAAACCTGCTTTTACTCCGGAGGCTGTACAAGGCCCACCGTGACCATTAGCACAGTCACCCACCCGCCCACGCATGCTTTCAGCCCGTCCGCGTGGATGGAACATCAGGAGGTGATTTAATCCCCTACCTGCATGTTTGTGAGGATGCTGGAGACTTCGCTGGCCCTGGGAGCTGTTTCCTTGCTGTAAGAAGAGGGCTGCGCCTTTCACCATGAAAAAGCTCTCGCTGAGGCTGGAAAAGAAATGACAGAGGAAGTCAACCGAAAGGAAATGTCAGCAAAACGCAAGCTCAGGCCTGTACGCCTAGGGAAGGAAGGGCTTCCCCTCAATAAATGGAGCAGGATTTTGCCATGAGAAGCTGTTCCCAAAGTATGATCCTGCCACTTGCATGGCACGGATCCAGGATTATTCATGTGTCATTTTCCACCAACATTTCATTACATGCAAGAGATACTTGCCTGAGCTGTCATGGGCTGGAAATGACTTTATCATTTGATTATCAAATTCTGCAACTTAAAACCAGTAGAAGGTGAGACTTTTTACAGGCTTAGACCTGTAAAATGACTAAAGATCAGGTTCTGAGTCAATCAATTCCTACTAATTTCAGTTCTTGCGACTTCTTTGGAACGCAAAAGCAAGAACACGCAACCATACATTGTCTGCAGCTTTAAAGAGGAAGGCAGGGCAGATGAAACCTGCACATCGCCAGAGACAGGAAACTGCACTGAAACCTCAGGGGAACAAACAACCGACACAATAGCTAAGGTTTTGCTTTGCTCTGGCTAGATACAGCCGTCCTGGAAAACACAGCCGATAAGGCGGCACGTCGCAGTACCTGCAAATAACGGTATTTCCACAGAGTCAAAGGACACACAGGCCCCAGCACAGAACTAAAGAACAAAACCAGTGGTTAGGGTAAGCAGCAGCACAAGCCTAATTGCCCAGGACCATAACGCACTCACGAGCATTTCAGAAACAGACTAGGACGTAAGCGGTAAAGTTCGCATTTCCCACAAGGCTGAAAATCAACGTCTGCGAAGCTACCTTTTAGTTGCCACAGTAACTGCTTACACTGCGTTTCCTACACCGCTCGGAACACCGCAAGAGACTTGCCTCGTTACGAAGCCCAATTTTCTGCCGCCCTACACTTCCCAACATAGATCATCGTTAATTACTGTCTGCTATCTTCTAAATATAAACGCTCCATTATCAGACTGTGCTACACGGCAGTGACTTATGCTACAGAAAATGATCCCGCAGGAGCTCCTACTCCCAGCGCTCGTCTGTTCTGTACTTTATCCGGGGTCTTTGCCTTTGGGCAGAAGCGAGAACTAACGCTCCATTCTACCTCAGCGTTTCTGTGAAGACAGACATGAATTTTAGGTATTTTCAGCTTCTGCTGCAAGTTCAGCTTTTCCCTTCTCTGAGAACACAGACAAGGTTCCCAGGCAAAGCTTTCTCATTTTTCAACCAAATCTTCAAGATGCAAAATTCCCAGAAAAATCTGAATCAGGTTGAAATTTGAGATTTCAGCTGCTTTTAAAAAGTGAACTCTAATTTTCACCTAAGTTCCACGCTCCACAAGCCATATATCAGATCAATAAAATGCCAGCAAGACAACTGCACTCTAATTAAAACAAGGTTTTCTCCATTTGCACTCCCACAGTATTCTCGCACTCACCACTCACTTGGCTAGCAAGCCGGGTCTGAACAGAAGCCGCGCAGAGTTTGCTCGTGATCCGGAACGCCGGCTCTGCTCTGCCTGGCACACAAGCCAACGGCAAGAACTTCTGCAAATGGGAATTTGGTTCATTCCATAAGTGAGCCAGGAAGAGCCTCGTTTCCTTCTCGCACCAGATCTCACAGGAAAGTGTTAAAGAAGGCCAGACGCTACACAAAGGCAGGGGCACCAGCACAACCTATAGGATGTTCAGCTAGACACCAGCTCCACGCACACTCATCTGTTTGTTCAGCCAGAGGACGGGAACGGTTAGATAACGCACAAGGAAATAATTCACAGGAGTCCTGTCCCAAGAATTTGGGGAAATATTTCTTTGGGAAAGTGAAAAAATATCCAAAACGATATTATTTTATCCCTAATAAAGTACCGACTGGGATTTCTACAGCTGGAGGCAACATGGAAGAGACAGAGCTCCTTCCCCAAGGCATCGGTAACTCCTGCTCTGACAGTTCTCTTCTCCTCAGCCAGGAAACCTTTCACAATGAAGCAGAATATCCCCAGTTGCAGGCAAAGGAGAAAGCTGCAGGAGCAGAAAGCGATTGCAGGAAGAGGACAACCCACAGAGCAACATTTTTGCCACCGTGTATTAGTCTGCATGGAAATGAACCGGAAAGCAAAGCCAAAGAACCTGTTGAGAGCAAGATTTCTTTTTTAAATTAAATGTTTGTTTCCTAAACTGTGCACTAACCTAACACAGTGCAGCACTGCGGGACTCAGCCTGCCCGCACCTCCCCAGCACTACCCAATTCCCACATGAGCTCCTGGGTCCGTAGGACCAGCACGGGGCCATACAGAGGTAATGCATCCAAGCAGCTCCCTGCAGCAGCTCAGATTTTATGCCATATCGAAACAGCGACATTACCCAGCACCTTCCCTCATCTCCGCTCTCAGAACACTCTTTGCTCTCGGTCACTTCATACAACCGCTCGAAAAGACAGCTAACAAAAGTGAGAGAAAGGCAAGGCACGATATCCCAACCCAGTTTTAAAAAACCCTTTTAAATCCTGCAGTTCCAGGCAACAACTACAACTCTAACCTTTTTGAAAGAAATCTCCTACAGAACAGAAAAATCCTATCATTAGAGAACATCCCCAACTTTTGACCCTCGGCAGCAGTGATAAATGCCCCAGTAAGCAGCATTTGTTAGCAGCACAAAAACGAATGGCTTATACATACTAATTTGGACTGGTTTCCTTTGAACAGCAGAAGCATTGTGCTGGCCCAAGAGTCAGACAGAAGTCAGTAAATTCGAAAAGATTCATAACTAGCTGTAAAACTCACATCCTTTTGCTTCTAAACCCATAAAAAAAAAAAGAAAAGAAGGAAAAGAAAAGGTTGACCGTATATTCTGTGCGGAGCAGAGAACTCGCGTCTGTTGATGCTACCCAGGAACTGGATGACTTTTACAGAACACTGTGTCTTCCACTGATATCCTGGCTTGAAAAAGCACTTGTCCTAACACATCCTGATGAAAGAGGGCCATTCAAGAGAGGAAAAAAACAGCTGAGGCTCGTCTAATCATTTCCCTCCTCCAGACTTGTTTGTTTGTTTGCTTCCTCCTCCGAAGGCAACGCAGCACCTATCAGCAACCGCAGAGCAAAGTCGCCCCTCGCTGCAGAAAGTCGTCTTCCCTGGGAGAGGACGAGATAAAGAGCATCGTATCGACTAGTGCCTGCTTGTTTCTTGACCATTAAAGCACTGCATGCCATCACTGTGATATAGATGTGACAAAGGCATTAGCTGTCAAATGAGAATGCTTCTTCCCTTACTGTGCAGCTAAAACACAGCGCAACTTGTGAGTTACTGAGTTCCTACCGAACAAGAAAGTCTTTCAGGTGGTTTGGCATTTATTTGTTAGCGGCTGGCCATAATCAAATTCACTGAAGACTTGTTTCTTATGGACCCCTGACTAATTCCTTCTCTAGGCATAACCCATAAGCACGCGCTGGCGTCTCACCAGTACCACCAGCCTGACCAGCGGCAGAAGCAGCTTTCTGTTCAGTTTTCAGCCGGCCCGACTGGCACGCACGACAGAAACCACCCACCCCCTGGCCGCCCTTCCAGGAATCCTGACCAGCACGGCTGCTTTACAGGAGTCACTCCAGGCTCCCAAAGAAACGCAGAGCCCACGAGTTTTGTCGCAGCCCTGGGACCCTGGTGCTCCAGTCCAGCTGCAGACCAGTCCTCCTTCCCCTCCATAACCTCAGCTTACCAAACTAATGGCATTAACTCCCTGAGGGAGCATCTGGAAAATGCCAAGACTGTCAGCAGGAGGGTGCAGACAGCTATGATGTTTTGCTGTCCATAAAGCAGGGGCCCATCTGCACCCAGAGGATGGTGAGGAGAGGGTGCTTAACAGCCACAGCTCTGCTGAGAGTGGGCTCCAGTGTCTCCTGCTTCACTGTCCCCTGCTCCATCCGTCGGCTCTGCGCTACTCGACTTGAAAAGGAAATATTTCTTCCCCTTTGGGAAAGCTCCAGAAGAACGTGGCTGCAACACACATCAATTACATTTCAAGTTGCTCAAGAACACAATAGGCAGTGCCTTTTAATCATTGCAAAATGCCACCCCCTGGGTCCACAAACGCCAATAAGCAATCTGTTAAAAATACTGGGTTTCGGAACAAGAGACAGAGCTGCTCGTGTTACTGGACAGGCAGAGCGAGCTGGAAGCCAGCTGCCAGTCACAGAATAATTTTCCCCAAGCAGCTTGCTTTGCCATGGTGGCTCGGCTGTGGCGTGTCCCAGGAGGAAACCTTGTATGCCTCGGGTATCCGAGCTCCCTGTTTTAACGGGAAATCCCACATAAAACATAATCATCTTGCAGGATACAAGCAAACACTCTACTGATACATCCTACAGCTACACAACTCATCTCAAAATAAATATCCACACACAGATGTTAGTAGAGAGAAAACCACTTTCCCCGGGAAGACACAGCCAAGCCTGAGGTTGATTCAGCAGTCTCTCGCTAGTCTAAGAATTAAACTACAGTAGCTAGCTAAAAGAGGCAGAACACAGAAACACCCGAGTTTGTGTCTGGCCAGGGATCCCTGCTGCTCCCAGAACTGCCGCAGGACCGCTCCGTGCATGGGATGCCCAAGCAGCCTGGCTTATCACCCCACCTGCAACGACCCTCAGCATTTCTGCAGCCGTAAGGAACTTGCTGTTGCTGTGTTTGCTGCTGAGCCCAACCGAGAAGCCCGTTTAGTGCAAGTACTGTTCAGATCTGCTTGCTTACAGCTCTGCTCTGAGAGCACATCGTGGTGCTGAGTTCACTCAGGGAACAAGAGCAGACTCCCACTCTGCCTGCCCTTGCTTTGCGTTTCCTCGGGGACACAGACAGCCCCGCGCTCCAGCCAGAGGCAGGTTCCAGGGCACGGAGCTGCTCCCACCTGAAGCCTTTTCCTCTTTAACCTTTCATCTTGAGCAACTCACACGTCGTTGACCTGCTGTGTGCCTGTGCAGTGCAGGCAGAGCTCTGTGTTCCGGGAAAGCTCTAACGAAGCCTCAGCCAGGCGCAGGGCCACACCATCGTGCTCTCCAGGCAGTAAATCTCTGTCAAATTAAGTTTCTTAATTTCCCCCTCATTAATGGAACAAAACGTACGCGCGGTGCAGGGGCAGAGAAGGTCACCTATTCATCAGGGCTGAGCAGAGCGCTCGGGGGACAGCGCTGGCCTCTGGGCCCCTCTGACAGCAGCCTGGAGCAGGATCAGCCCCTCATCCCAGCATCCAGCAACGCCACGGCTGGGAGCGGGCATGCTCGTCCTGCCCTTCCTGCCCACAGCACGCAGACCTCTCCCTGCATCCAGGGGAGCTGCCCTCCTGCAAACAGGTCTG
>NW_010110295.1:0-7347 GCF_000699245.1 Pterocles gutturalis | reverse complement strand
TGTTTTTTAGGGAAAAAAAAAAAAAAAAAAATATTAGCTTCTTTCAGAATTGGTCTCAATTTTAGGAAGCATGCACATGGCAGTGCCTCCCAGTTCTTTGGGTTTTATGGCATCTCCTGCTCAAAATGTTTCCAAACTGATAAGGTGAGGAAAAAACTGGCCCTCCCAAGTGCCACCGAATCAAACACACTTCCCTTTTCTCTTTGATAAGGAGAACGGATTTTTTTCCCCGCTTTCTCTTCCCCCCTAGTTTCTGCTCAGTCTAGAAAACCCAAGGCAGCAAAGCAGGAACATGAAACACAGCCCAGGAGAGGAGCCTCCCCGGTGAACCTCTCCACCGCAGTGCCACAGCCTGGGGACAAAGCCAATCCCCTCGGATGCTCCCACCGCCCGGCCAGGCCCTCGACATGCTGGAGGGTGGTTTTTAACACGGAGCATCGCTGCAGCGAGCCAGAGGGCTGTCACGCAGTCACACTGAAATAGCAACATAAACTGGAAACAAGCACATCAAATAGAAAGGAAGATGTGGGGAGAGAAAGAGCAGGAAGACAAGGCGGCAGCTGCGCGGCCCCAGCTTCCCAAGCTGGCCGACAATGAGAGCGCGCTGACTGCTTGCTTTGGCTTGACAGGAGGCACATCAGATAACGCTTCCTGACCGAGAAAGGGGCCGTCAGAAGGGGTCTGAGTGACACAGAACAGCACCAGGGAAAAACAGGCTTCAAAGCTACTTGCTCACATGCTGCTGTACAACCTGAGAAACAGAAATGAGTGTTTCATTTCTCCTGCTTTTTTTTTGTACAACCTGAGAAACAGAAATGAGTGTTCCATTTCTCCTGCTTTTTTTAAAAAAAAAAGTACCTTGTGCAGAGGGCCGAGCAGAGCGCTCCCCACGCAGCAGCACCAGGAAAGACCCGGTTTCAACACGTGCAATGCTCTTTTAAACCAAATTGCCATTGCATACATGCGTAGACTTTGCGATATGCTGATAAACTGACCTGTGATTTTTTTTTGCCCAACACACCTGCTAAAGTCAGCGAGAGCTGCCAGCATCGCCTGGATCGCAGTGCTCTACCTCTGCCGAAACTTCTGCGATGCGTCTCAGGAGGAGGCAGCTACCTTCAGGGAAACTTTTGGAAATGTTTGTCTTCTGACATACTATTTTATTACCAAAAATGTGAGGCGGGAAAGCTCTTAAAATATCAGGCTGTGGCTTTGATGGGCTATAAAAAAATCATCATTCTCAGATTTCCTGAGCTGAAGACAAGTCACCCCAAGAAGAAATCCAAAATGTAAACTGTGAAGGTCTCACATTCCTTCAGAGACATGGAGAACGTGTCTCCTTCCTCAGACACAGCCAGGGCACCACCATGCAACAGCAAAAAGTTGCCTGCAAGGGGGCCAGGCAGCAGCCCCCGCTGAGGGGGGGTCCTGTAAGCCCTCCCCGCAGGGGCAAACATCTCCCCATCTATTTCAAAGGAGAGCGAGATGGTCAGGCAGGCAGGAAGCCCCGGCAGGCTTCGCTCTCGTGTTTTTAGCAGCGCAGCAACAAAAGGGGAGTCTGAGCACGCATTGTTCGGCTGAAAGGCGTGGGCCACATCCCCAGCGCAAGAATGCTAAGAGGGGTTGGAGACACTGCGGGCCATTCACAGCACCAGATACAAACGCTCCTCCAGCACAAAGAGAAAAAAGAAAAAAAAAATTGAAATCAATCATGAAGCCCACAAAAGCTAATTTCCTAACATAAATAGACTGCTGATGATGTGCCTCCAGCCGCGCCTGGGCACGGGTTGAGCGATGCATCAGGCTCGAGCAGCGGTCGCCCCAGCTCTTGAACCGGGTCAGCCGTGGGTACCCGATGCTGCAGCAGAACACAGCTCCGAGGGCAGAGCAAGACCCGGGCTGTGCCTGCAGGCAACACAGGAGCAGCTCTGATAAACGTCCAAGAGAAAGGGCAGAAAGAGGGAAGCAAACAAATTAGCAGGATCGCTCCCTATTCCAGCAGACTTGCACAAAATAAGTTAGCAGAACAGCTCCCAAATGGCCAGGGAAGAGAAAATTCTAGGAATCCCGAGTACTTGGATGGTGAAAAGCCAAATAAAATAAGAGCTTGTTTCACAAGGAAAAAGAAATCCTTTTTGCTCATCCCATTAATCGCAGAGTTCAAAAAGGCACGAGGCTGATCACAGCAGCAGCCAGCTACGCGATGGGATCGCAGCGAGCATTTCTGAGACTCCCACCGAAACATGATGTCACTTTTGTGATAGCCACTGTCTCGGGAGGCTGGGGCCACATCCTCTCCAAACCTCAGCCTGCACCACTGCCCATTCAGCTGCTATAAAGAAACCTTCCTCTGACTCTCGGAGAGGAGTATTAACCCCGCAGAGACCCCCAGCATCCGTGTACCTGGGGACTGGCCCCAGCCCCTGTGGCAGCCCCACGACGGCCCAGGCGAGGGCTGTGTGATGCTTCTCCATCTTCCACGGGGAAGCACGAGAGGTGTATACAGAGGTCCCAGCATTAGCTACAACATGGTTTTCCAGCCTAGTGCACCCTTTGCTGTGCAGCATCCGGTGGTGTGAAGGAAACCCGCTATTCCCAGAACACTGGCTCCCTTCTTCCCCTGACTAAAAGACCCAAAAGACACCCTGTGCTTTCCTACAAGTCCCTTTTTTGGATGTTGGTGTTGCCATGTTATCACCATAGCTGTTCTGTGACTGCAGACCACAAGCCCCGGAGTGCTGGGGAGGTGTTCTGCAGCCGTGGTCCACGCTACAGGAGAGGTGGGATGATGCTGTCCCCAGACTTCTGCCGTGGAGGGCACAGCAAAGGCAGAGCCGCCCGCCCGCGCTCCCAGGCAGGAGACGATCCTGCTCCCGTCCTCCTCCCCAGCCAAGCTGTCGGCACATCGGCCGATCCTCCTACATTCCTCCCATCAACTCATTGTTTTAATCCTTTAAACTATTTTATTAAGTCACCCTACTTCACCCACTCTGTGGTGTCTCCCGGAGACAGGCCAGAGAAACAAGTGGAAACTCTCCAACAGCGCCACTGGAAAAGAAAAGGAAGGTGAATAATAGTTTCAAGGATTAAGAAAGCAGCTTCCAAGCAGTGCACAAAGGTCAGCCAGGACACAGACAACAGCATAGGAAGCACGACTCGGAACCCTACAGGCAGCGGTGGCACAGCAACCCAAAAAACAGCTGAGCTGCTGGGTTTCAGAAGGACTCCAAAAAAGGCAGCAGAGACCAGGGACTACTTGACACGTTGGTAATGCGTAAAAATAAAATAAAATAAATCCAGACAGATCATGCGGGGTAAAAGCAGAACGAGAAAAGTTCTAGCTCAAGCCTGACACCCCCTCTAGTGTTTAGCTAGATGGCAGCCTGCCTTCCCAAGGGTATGCAGCCAGCACCCCACGGGGAGGAGGCGCACCCCAGAAACCAGGAGACTTACAGCCAGGGTAAAGATACCTCAAGACAGAAAAGGTTGATAAAAACTTCAGGATCATCCTTCTTTTTCCCCTCCATTCCAAACCCATCTTTTACAAGTAGAATCGGTGTTGCAGAGAGAAGCAGACATCTGTAGTGCAAGAATTTTTACAGGGCTGGGAGATGCCCACACGCAGGCACGCTGCGAGCAGCCCCACAGGCAGCGGTCTCCGCAGGGATGCGAGTGCTGGATGTGACCGTTTGGACAGCAGACAGGGCAAACAAGCAACCTGGCAGCTTTCCGGAAAATCTGAAAGGGACATTTTGTCCCATTCCATGCATTTCTAGATGGCTTGGCCCCTGAAGCTAAGCCCCAGAGGTTTTCTGCCCAGCAGCACCCTGCCACAGACCCCCCAGCAACTGCCTTTACTGGCAGTTGTTGCAGCAAGGATTTCTTCAAGAAACACAGGTGAGCTGGCATGGTTCTGGCAGGTTTGTCAGCTTGACAAATCTCTCTGCACAGGGTCTCTGTGCTAGTGAGATGGGCGTCAGGCACAGACTCCGGGTCCTACAACAAATGTTATGCCAGTACTGGGATTTGGGGAGAGTCTGGGGCAATACCTGGAAGGTATTGACACACCAACAGCGAGGATCTAACCCATTTGCATCCTAATCCATTTGAGGCTGGGCTTATTTTCAGCTTATTTTGCTTTCTGATTTTTTTCTGTAGCAGTAAAGTGATTGTCAGGGATTCAGTGCTGCAGAGGGATGCATAAATGTTTGGGAAATAAAAAAACTCATCATTAAAAGCAAAGCCATGGCTATAAAGGTGTTCTGCCCATTTCACATTCTCCAAAAACATCTTAAGAACACTTGTCAGGCAGTCCACAGCTCTGATTTGTATGAGAAACCCCTGACTCACAGATGTTGGCAACTGATTATCAAAGATTAAGGTATTTAAAATCAAGAGGCATTTGGAACCAAAATATTTTTCTGACCCAGCTCTAACACCTAAACAAACAGTAACCACACTGGCCTTTTACAGAAAAAAAAAAAAAAAAAGTTCTGTGCAAAGCCAGTACCTTCGATAACAAGGCCAGATGTTTTGGGTTTTTTTGCCAAATTGCTGAAGTGTCATGGAAGAAAAAAAAAAAAAGAAAAAAAAGAGATTTATATACAATTCCAAAAAGGGTCTGATTACCACATCTTCCAACTGGCAGGCCTCCTGTTGTTACTCTACCTCCATCCAAATAAACTCCTCTCATTGCTCAATTTCAAGTCAGCAACAGCTTCCTGGAAAGGCCAGATCTTAAATAAGCGCATGCTTCCTCGGCTCCATGGTCTTTGAACGTCCCCACACAACCCACCACAAAATGTAAAGGATCGCCTTCTACAGCCACACCTACGGGCCACGGAGTTACGGAGGGTCAGGAGCCTGTGAATTTGCCTCCCCATTGTATGGAGCACGCTAAGGCAGGATGCTGCAGCCCTGCCAGGATGTGATTCAGCATCCTGTTTTGAACAGTTAAGAAAGTCAGCAACTTCTGCCCCAAGATCTCCCACCAAGTAACTGTGAGACAATACACAGTGTGGCCAGCAGGACCTGTCAAGCATGTGATGAGCTGCTGTCCCCACAGAGAAATCCTCAGGACAGCTGCCCCAGCGTACCCCAGCCCCGTGCACCTTCCGCGGCCCCTCAAAGCTGTGGGTACAAGCCCCTCAGCCACTGCTGCCGCCAGCAAAACATGCTCAGAAATCCCTAAAAAAGTTAAAGATCAAGGTGTTATTCTTGGTGCATTAAAATCTAATATACAACAAGGGGCAATTTTATGACATTTTCCCCTCCACGCGGCTGCACAGAGAGGAGCCTGAGCAGTGGGCTGGAGCTGCCTTTCGCTGTTCGAGTTTCCACACTGCAGAGGCCAGCCACAGCACCAGCGAGGAATCTGGTTTATTCCAGTGATTTTAACTAAAAAACCTCTTTATAATGAGTACTCTGGCGTGTGCCAGCCGGGATGACGCTCTGTAAAGAGCTTGTCTGCAGCAATTACTCCTCCTGTTGCTCATGGAGCCGCAAAGGGAGCTCTCATCAACCTGAGGGCTCCTCCCAACTCCTGCAGCGAATGCAAAACTGTCAAACCAATGCCCACTGCAGCTCCACTGCCTTCAGAGGAGAAAATCACTTTACTTCATTAAACTACAACAAAAAAAGCAGTAACTAAAAGAACTGCAGAGCTGGTTATCAAACTGGTGTGGCAGAGCACGTTCGTTCCCAACCAGGTAATCATGCAAATGACAAAGGTGAGTCAGTGAGGTGGAAACCAAGGGGGACGTGGTGCCTTCTACCTATCTCAGACAGCTGTCAGTTCCTCAGAGCTCAAAAGCCGTACGACTCTTACGGCTGAAAGGTTTTAATGCTGAATAAAACCAACCAGACCTCACACTTTACACTGTTTCAGATGAGCTAATAGTCATCTGCCAGGCTGCAGCCGGGAGAAAGGGGCTCGGGAACATGAAGTGACGGCGAGGTGCACAGGATGGCATCAGCAGAGAGAGGAAGATCCCCAGTCTCCTCTTCTTCCTCTACTAATTCTCTGTTCAGGACACTGGATGCTCCAGGCAGTGCTCTCAACGCAGGATCTCCACTTCAGGTAGAGGCAACCTAGCAGCGTACGAGACGAAAAGACTCTGCAAACGTACACAAAGCCAGCCCCGAAAACCTTTACACCCCCCAGCTGCTCTCGCCAGCTCTGAAAATGGGGTTTAGTGGTGCCAAGCACGAACAGTTCTTTCCATAACAACTCTCAATCTTGGTTAGAGGCTGGAGACAACTAACTCCCAGGCCCTTCTGCAGCAGCTCAACCTCCATCTCCCTGCAGAAAGTGCCTGAAAACACTCACCCGGCCCCATTTCTGATTGCATTCAGATTGCAACTGGAAAGCCAAATAATGCCAAAGATTACAGAATGACTGGCTAAACAAACTTGTGTTTGTAATTAAACCCAGTGATTATCTTGCTGCCTTTGCCAACTGCATCTGAGAAACAGCCAACACTCACAACGCGACTGGCTTTGCAGAATATCTCCTTGGACTTGGTGCTAGAAAGTGAAGCAACAGGGAGTGCTGAAAGTCAATCGGGTCGCAGCAAAAAGCAGCGCAGGAAAAGCTGCACATACCCCGTCCTCCCAGAGCAGTCTGCTTGGAAAGAGCTCAGCTCTGCTCTCAGTCTCCCCTGCGCTCGATATCATCTTCTCCGAGGTTGCTCTGAGCTAAAAGAGCGCGACGTGGCTCTGCGATGAGGTGGCAGGCACTGCGTACGCGAGGCTCGCGTTGAACTCAGTGGACCCTCATCTTGTAAAACTTGAGGTTGTGCTTAACTCTTAACTCCAAGCGAATGCATGCTCCCATGGACTTGAGGAAAGCATCCCAGCAGTTTCATTAAGGTTTGGGTGAGATGTCTCAACGTCCTGTGAGTGCACTGCATCATTAAGAAAAAAAGGGATCAAGCCACAACATCCCAAGGCTGCTCAGCATTCGGGAAGGAAGATTTCAGCAGACGCAGACCAGCTGCACCGAGCCCGACTGGGCTGTTAGATCCTAGTCTGTGCTCTTATGATTTCTTCTGCTATTAATCTTTACCCACTGGGGAGCAAAACGGACTCCTGGCTGTCTGCTGGAAACAGCCTGGATATTACCCCATCGAGGCTTCTGCAGAATTTTTGGAAAGTGAGAGAAGAGGAAGACTTTAAAGTCTAAGAAAATGCAGGCAGCAACAATATCTTTGAAAGAAAAGCTGAACCTAAAACATGTCCCCTTGGTCTGCTTTACGGTAGAAGCTGTTTCAGGGAGCAAACAGAAAGAAAAGCATTTTGGAATGCCAGAAGCCATAAGGAAGGTCATAGAATCATAGAATGACCCGG
>NW_010110294.1:1037-1312 GCF_000699245.1 Pterocles gutturalis | reverse complement strand
CTGCCGGTGCTGGCCCTGGCTCTGGAGCAGGGTTCCTTCGCTGCCCTGCCTGTCCTGCCTCCTCTGCCTGCCCTGCCTGCGCTGCCTGCCCGGCAGGATCCGCACAGACGCCATCCACGGGCCGCCACTGCTCTCTGCTGGCGGTGGGACCGGCGAGCTGCTGGTGACAGGGACAGAGATGGGGACAGGGATGGAGATTGGAACAGGGACAGGGATGGGGACAGGGACAAGGATGGGGACAGGGATGGGGACAGGTCACAAGGCAGGTTTGCTGC
>NW_010110294.1:0-1025 GCF_000699245.1 Pterocles gutturalis | reverse complement strand
TGCTCTGCTTTGCAGCCTGAACCTCACCAACAGCGACATCCTCACCATTTACGATGGGGACGAGCTCACCGCCCGCATCCTGGGGCAGTACGTTGGCAGCAGCGGTCCCCAGAAGCTCTACTCCTCCAGCCCCGACCTCACCATCCAGTTCCACTCGGACCCTGCCGGGCTCATCTTCGGGAAGGGGCAAGGATTCATCATGAACTACATAGGTAGGGTGAGCAGGGTGCTGGTGTGTCCCCTGCCCGGCCAGCATGGCTCAGTGCAGGTGGGGACTGTGACCAGGCTGTCCAGGTGCCAGGTCTGGAACTGGGGAGCATTGCTGTGACACCAGCGCTCTTCCTCACATCCCCCCAAGCCCCTGCAGACACCCTAGCCTTGCTGCAGGTCTGTGGGTTGGTCAGTTCTGGGGTGTCCCTGTGTGTCTCCCCTCTTCCAGGCTGGTTCTGCAGGAGGGCAGCAGCACTTTTGGTCCCTATTCACCCTGGTCTGGGCCAGTGCAACTGCAGAGCAGAGCAGGGAGAGAACGACGGCTGGAAGTAGGGGAGCAGCACCCCCCCACACACACACACACGCTGTGTCAGGAGTGAAGCTGATGGCACTGGGGCACTGCAGGGAGGTGTGCTCCTAGGAGGGATCACTAAACCCCATCCCTGGGTGGGGTCCTAAGAGGGACATTCACGGCTTTTTTCGGGAGCTGCCTGTTCTCATCGTCCTTCTGTGCAGCCACGTCTGCCAGGCTGGGGTGCCTGATGCCCACAGAGGGGACAAGGACCGGGATGGGCACTCCTTCCCCACGGCTGCCTGCCGTCTCGCTGCCTGCCTCTCCCCTGCCTGTCTTCCCCCGGCAGACTTCTTCCGAGTGTGTTTTCTCTCCACCGCTGACAGCCCCGGTTATGACAAACAGAGCGAGCTGCAATGCAGATCACCTGCGAGGCTGCAGGTCCCCTCCTCGGTGCACTGCAGAGTGCAGCCAGCTCAGCCATGCGCACGGTGCTCGGTGGACACGGGGCTGGCCAGAAACC
>NW_010110293.1:52245-60176 GCF_000699245.1 Pterocles gutturalis | reverse complement strand
GGACAGGGTAATCCGGACCCCAGAGACACCAGGCAGAAAGCCCACCCTTGTGTCTTCCCTTCCCAGGCAGGCCGTGACAGGAAAGATTTAAGAAAAAAAAAATGCACCCACTGAACTGAAGAGGGATGGAGGATGCTGGTGGAGAAACTGTGTTTTATTGTTCAGCATTAAGTTGCACAGGAGCCATCCTCACCCCAGGGGTCACTTTTGGAGGCACTGACACGCACCTATAGTGAAAGGCAGACAAACTATAAAAAGGCAGAGAGGAGAAAAGATGTAGCCAAGGCAGAAGGGAGAGCAGCTTGTTCGCACCTTTAAGCAATGGAGCCAAAAACACAGACCGAGCTTCCTTTTCCGTAGTCCAGCACTATTTCTTGGGGCAGTGGTTTGCAACCTTTGCTGGCCAGCAGCCAGCTACCACACGCCAGGCAGCACGGCATTTGGCTCTTCCCAGCAATATCAGATGTCCCCGTGGGCTACTTGTTGCCCTTGGGTCATGGCTTAGGGATTAGCGTCATGCTGCATACCCACACTGTGTTACCCACCTAGCACAGCACGTAAGAGATCCCTGTAGCCTGATGTAAACCACGGCAAGTTTATGTATCATGAGGATGAAGATAATGAAAGATAACATTGTGTTATTCTATTTGTGGAAATTACGCCAGCTTGCCTTCTGCATGGTTTTGTTTCTCAAACAAATTTTGAGATGGCTTTTGCTAGACAAGATAATTGGCTGAAATCAATTCAGTATAGCTGTAAACACGCACATTTGGATAATATTATAAAGGCTGCATTTAAAAGAATGAAAAAAAGAAAAAACAGAGCAAAGGTTGATTGCTCCACATCATTATCTGCAATTCAGTTCCATTACTAGTAAATTATTAACTATATGAAGCTAACTTTGTTTAAGTCTGACTAGTCAAAACAAAGGCATTACTATGAAAGCATACAAACTCTACATAGGCCAAAATTAGTGACCTCTCTGCATTGTCTGGAGCAAGGAAGGAAGTCTGCAGGTAATAACACCACAGTAATAACACAGCCTCTCCTGCCTCCCCTGACTGCACAAGCTCCCTTACGTTATGGTGCCTGAGATTTCCAAATATCCCCAAGTTCTACCACAGCCAACTGCTAAGACCTGAAACATACACACCACTCTCCATCCTGCTTCTTTACCAGGGTATTAGAGAAACCAATGTAACATTTACAGCACCAGACCTCCATGCTCCACATCCCTCTGTCCATGCCAAATACCGGAATTGAGGGTTTTCCTGGTATTTTGGCTTCACATTCTGCAGCCTTAGCAGAACAGCAGAACTACAAGACAAACATACAAACAACCCGAGTCTCCTTCCTGCCTGGATGTTTATAAACCGCAAAATAGGTTTGCTTAATAATTGCCATCAGAATCCATTTGAGCCACCTTCTCATCTTGTGTAAGGCCATTAGTTGTTCCTAGTTTCCAATATCATTTGATTGCATCTTAAAGCTGAATCTTCTTACATGCTGACATTACACAAACAAGCAGATGTTAATTCCAATTGCAAGTTTATTTTGGTGTATTTATCCAGCAGTAACTTCTGTATTTATCAGGCCATTAGCTGGCAGCAACACGGGACCAGAGTCTATGCATGGTGTATCAAGAACTGCAATGCAGAGATACAGAGCAGAGAGAGGGACACAAAGATGGCTTTAATATTCTTCAACGCCACCAGCACCTCCAGGACTGGGTTACTAAGCGCTTCCCTTCACCTCCATGGCATTGCCACCCAGGAACCCTGGAGCTGCATCCCCCTGTGCATCTTGGCCTGAATGTCTCACAGCTGAACATGGGGAACACTTCTCGCAAAACAGGGACTTATTCATAAGTTCTATATCCTGCTGGACCTACAGGGCACGGGGCCTTACCGAGAGCTTGAGCATGACCCATTTTTTTAAGCAATGTTATTACAGCATGAAAGGGTAGCAGAGATACCTGTGAGTTAGTCCCCGATTTTGTGGTCCTTCCCTTTAGAGCGTGGTGCTGATGATAAGCTCAGCCTTACAGCTCCCCCACCTAACACCCTCTTAAAATTTGTAGTAAATAACATTGTCCAAGTTAGCGCCACATACACTACTTTCCCCATGTCTCCCTAGCAAAGCCCTCTCCGCCACAGCTTTAGCTAGAATGCCTTTTGTTTACAATTTCACCAGCTGAAAGACTCTTTTGAGAACAGAAAAAAAAAAAAAAAAGAAAAAAAAAGAAAGAGAGAGAAAAGAAAGAAAGCTGAAGAGGCCACTATGAGGATCTAATCTATGGCTAAGACCACCCCTTGACTGGCAGTCTGCATTGCCATCAGCTGTATGCATCATGAACGTATTCGGGTTTAGATCATCTGTCTGTGCCTTCTCCCTCATTAACATTGATAAAAGCGATGGCCTCTGCCGGGTGCTCAGCATTCCTCAGCATACCAGCTGCAGCTCTATCTTAATGCATCCTATGGGCTTGGAGAATTAATTAGTTCTGATAGTCACCATGTTTCAAAATGATGGCTGTCATAACCCCGCAGATAAAATTACACACCCCTAGAATTTTCCACATTGCCCATTCAGACTCTCCATAGGCCACCGTTGGCTTCCTCAGATGTATGGCACTGGAAAGATTTCACTTGCCAAACCTTTTTTTTTAATCTCTTTGTTATGTTCCAATTAAGTCCATGTTAATCAAAGCCAGTATTTCCCAAATATTCCCTCCCTCCCCTTCCCCAAGTCTCCTCCTAGGCAACTTGATGGTTTGTGCCCCCCTTCCTCCCACCTACAATTAGCATTCAGATGTTTCTCTTGGCAGAGCCAAAGCTCCCCCCTCTCCCTAAGAAGCTTTCTTCTTCTGAACACATTTTATCTTTTCCTACCCCTCTGCAAGGTGCTTTAGCCAGTTTCCAAACAAAGAGCAAAGTGACTTTCCTCAGACATGTGGAGCCTCAAACTGTATTCAAACACCCCCAGGACAGATTTCCTGCTGTGACCGGCTCTAAACCAGAAGGCACATACAGTAAATACCAATAATTCATTTATTTTTCTGCTGCCTACTTTGAAATTACTAAACAAGGACATTAAATTTTGCTGAAGACTGCCCTCATCCTTGACACTCTCTAAGACCTCACTAATGAGGTTGTTCCCCAGGAGAGGAGCTGAGTTGCAGGTCCGGTGGGATGTACTGGAAAAGCAGTATCAGCTTTTATTACACAGAGCTCATGAATGTTCCAGGCTCCAATGACTGTTCTGCTTCAAAATTGTCATATTTCTTTTTTATTTCTTCCTCTAAAATGGTGCTTTTGTCATATGATTGTTTCTGATATGGCTGAGCTTTGTATGAGTCTCGGAGAGCTCATCATATGCCATTCAGCTATCTCTGGTTGAGAGCGCTTCATGTTCTGAAAGTTCAGGAGAACTATATACAGTGCGATTCATGTAGTCAATATTCAACTAAAAATAATTCTAAAATGCAAGAAATTATGTGGTTATCAAAACTATGTAGAGGAAGGTGAGTGCTGCAACCATTGTGTCTATCTCCACCATTTTATATTTGCTTTTAAAACTGACCTCATGTGCCAGATGACTGTCTCTGAGAAAGACCAGCTATCTCATCATTACACTGAAATAAGTTGCAGCACAAAATATTGTTTTCCAAAACACCTACACAAACAAACCATCACATTTTTTATGGTTGGTTGATGTTTTCAGCACAGAAATAGATGGAGCAACCTGGAGAGACACAGTAGGTAGATGAAGAAAGTGAAAAGGCAACAAGCTCACACCTACTTAAAGTAGGAGCATCCATCCGAGGAATGCAATAGCAGAGTGGAGGAAGGCTGTGACACACACGAGTATATGCCACAGCACATGGTATCTGCAGTATTACAGCACACACAATAACTCATACTAATCTTTTTCGCCAGCAGCTGAGACAGCTGAGCATCTTGGGTGGTCAGGGAGGCTTGGCTGTCCAAGACCTCTCCAACACTCCAGCTGGACAAAGAAAGAGGCACAGCACAAAGCTAAAATAAAATATCCTGCTAAAGCCAGGAAAATGTAATAGTAGGAAATGCAAGAACACAAAGGCCTCAGCTGAGCTGTGTGAGCGGTGAGATAACAAGAACGTGATAGCTTGCCACCACGACCCTGGAGGAGGACAGCCCCAGAAATACATTGGCGGGGAGGCCAGAACAGGATACAGACACACCAAGGGCAGCAGCTGGAGGAGGGCCAAGACAAAAGTTGGTGCAGATGCAGTGATGTGCCAGGCAACATGCCAATGGGTGAAATTCCCACTGGGGATCCCAGAGGTGTGTGGAGCCCTTGGTACTCTGTGGCCTTGGCATCAGCAGGGGAAGAAGGATGCAGGTCACAGCGTGCAGAGACCACCACCATTGTGTTTCTAGAAGCAAAGGGTGAAACCCAGCAGACATGGCTTCCTGCCCGTGCTGACAGCATGCCAGCACCAAACACCAGCACAGATAGTAGTGCTGGAGCCAGTGGCTGCCCTGTACCTCGGGCACTGGCCAGGCCACCGAGACAGCCTCCTCCCGAGCAAGGCAGTAGGCCAGCTCCCCGACTAGCTGGCAGGCACACTGCCATCAGTGGTGGTGCCATGCTGCGCAGGCTGTTTTCAGTGTCAGAGTGCCACCTTCCCACCCACCGAGTCCCCATGGAACCCCGTCCTGTGTGCCAGGGGATGTATTTCTGCATTTCTGCTCAAAGCAGAAGCAGGAGCTGGCCAGGCAGGGTTACAATCAGAGCCTGGAATGGTCTGTATTTAACCCCTGTGAACAAGAAAAATCCTGAGCTTTGCTGGGGAGACCGTTCTGCCACATGAAGGGAGAGGAAGGAAAGGGAAAAAGGGTTTACTTCACACAAATGCCTATACGGAAGGTAAGAGCAGATAACAAGAAAGCTGATGTGTGTTGCTTTTTATCTCGATCTACAGGACAGGAAAGGGACGTGCTGGATTTATAGCTCCTTTCACCACTGCACTGTCTGAAGTGGCAACAGGCAAGAAACCCCGCTGACCTCGAGCTGCTGCAGATGCTGTCAGCTCCTGCCATGACACATGCAGGGACCAGGCAAACACATTTTGCCCGGGTAGCGCAGACCCTGCCCAGACAGCCACCCTGCCCACACTCCAACAAGACACAGCTGCGGAAGAAGAACGATAAGTTTTACTCCCAGACATCCCATGGAAGATGGGATGCAGCCATGGGCTATCATCACACAGGAGAGAAGATCCTCCAGGATTCTGCACTTTTGGAGGAAAACCTGAGCCATTCCTTCCTCCCGGCCACATTGTACACTATATGCAAAACCAAAGTAACGTGAAAGGCCTTGACCTCAGAAAAGAGAAACAGCACTTCTGAGGGCCCTATGTACTGTCAGCATGTACATCACAACCCCTGGCTGCTATCTTATCTGCATAAACAAGAAATGATTTATTTTCCTCATCATATAGCAGAAAGGAACAGGATCTGATGAGCGTGCAGGAAACATCTTGCCCTGCCATCTCCTACCAGCAATTTTGCAGTATTCAGTGAGAGCATATAACAAAAGTACATGAATTTGTGTATTATATGTGTATCACCACCGAGTTTTTAGGAAAACAATACAGAGTTCAAGATGGTAGGTTACAACTGCATCAAATGTTACATTTGTGGTCTAAAGGTGAACGTGACATCTAGCTATGACTACAAACTGGAATTTGGGAAAAAGCACTATATTCACAGCCACGGTGGACTCTTCAAAAACTTAACCTAGCTTCAAAGCACAGCTTTGTATTAAGGCACCCTTATGGAGGGCCTTCAAATGACTGAAAAATGATAATGTCAGGAGCACAAAGGAAAGGTGGGAAACTGGAGGCAGCCAAATGATTAGGTATTTAAGACGAGAGAGGCTGCCCTTACAAGAGTGACCAGCGCAGCAGCAAAGAGCAGCAGTAGAAAAGAGCTGAACAACTCTAAGAAAGAGAAACAGTCTTGCTTTTGACAAATCAAAATGTCTGTCTAGTCGTCCCTCCTAATCATACACACATAACATAGCTGAGTTAATTTTCCTCTGCTTAGCTACAGGAAATCAGTCAAAATTATTTAACAAAAATATCAAAAAGAAAAAAAAATACCCCTTTTTAGCCAGCTAACCAAAGCTGGAAGATGTTATTTTGGCCTCCTGAGATGAAGTCAGTAGTATTTCTCCCAGAACCACATTCAGGGGACCCACCCTTATGTTATTCGGGTTGATAAGCCAACTTCCAGAGGTCCTTTGCTCTGCCTTAGATCAGTTGAACAAAACTAATGGTAACAAGCACAGCTTGTTACTCCAGTTCCCTATCCATGCCCACCTAAAAGAAGAAAACATCTTCTGTCATAACAGTTCAGTGTCCTTGGTTTTGTACTGTCAACAGCTTCAGAGAGAGGGATAAATGAACAGAGCCCCATCAGGATATCCTGTCATTCAGTTAGGAAGGGTTTATTCAGCTTTGCAGCGAAAACTTTCAGCAAATACCCTGTGTTTTGGAATTTCTCCTGCCTGCAGGCAAGTTTTGAATGCTGTATCCTTCACTCATTTTCCTTCAGGAAGATAAGAGTCCTGTTAAACTATTTGCCTAAGAATGCAGAAGAAATAGCACCTCTAACGAACCATCACTTCACGGCAGAATTTTAGTTCTCGTGTCTGGAGGGCTCTGAAGGAAAAAAAAATTAAAAAATCAAATTATTCACAATGGAAAAAAATCCAGTTGTTTTATTCCTTCTCACTTTTTTGGCTGCAGTGAAATTGTGTATGACATCACAAGTCCCAGATGAGGTAAGAAACAGCTTTTTATTTAAGTAATGAACTATTATATGTCTGTATTACACTATTAGGGGTGGGGGTTGTTTCACTGTTATAGAGAGAATAGATATCAGATCCTGTATTTTATAGAAGAAATCCCACTTAAACAGTCACTGATGCATATGACACAACTATAAACTAAGAGCTCTGTAGTTCAGTCCTCTGAAACAACAGAAACACATCTGTTTATTCCAGATGAAAATTTGGCTCAAAGGATATGTCACAAGTACACTGAAAAAGTCTCTAAAAAATGGCAAACATGGCAAAAGGCTGTAGCTGACACATTCAGCAAAAACAACAAAAGAAAACTGTTAGAATTTCTGATAAATCAGAAGATGAAAGCAGAAATTTTTCCATGGTGAAAACTATCCACTCTATTAAGCACAAGGAGGAAAAGGTATTTCAGATATGTGGGGAAAAAAATCTAGGGAATTGAGCTATTGGAAGTGATTGTACAAAGTTATAAGTTGAAGGAGATCCATAGACTTTTGGGGAAGCCATGCATTTGTCATGTACAAATCCTACAGATCTGCAGAACTTCACAAAATCTGTTTTCACCACCCTCACAGAGAGGCAGAAAGTGTTGGGTTACAAATCTGAACCAGGAGTTCAACAGCAAGCCATTCACTCATTTAAACTGTTTCACAATATAAGGCTTTAAATTACGGTGTTCTGGAGAAAATACACTTGTAGAAGAGGAAACAAATACGGTGTTCTGGAGAAAATACACTTGTAGAAGAGGAAACAAAAGGACAGGGAGAAATTGGGGTTTTTTAAAAGAGAAAAAAAAAGGGGGGGGGGGGAGGGGGGGGGGGGGTGGGGGCAGATGAGGGAAGGGAGGACACAGCACTTGTTGGTTAATTGGTTCGATGTGGTTTTTAAATGGAAAAATATTTTGAAAAGTACAAACAGGTACCGGGAAATGTGTTCAACTTGTTCTGTATATAAAAAAGAGCCACTAACAATCACCTTTCTTTCATTTTCCCTAACACTAAAAAGGGAAGATGAAGAAATGAGAGAAAGTGGAAATAACCCCACCATTCCAAAACAAATAGGTTTTTTATAGCTGGTAG
>NW_010110293.1:46168-52232 GCF_000699245.1 Pterocles gutturalis | reverse complement strand
ATTAGATTTTTACCTTTGCAAAATCTCTTTGAATTTTCTTGTTCCAAAAATGAAATTTTGTGGGATGCCTTTTTGATGACAACTGCTGCAGCGAGCCAATTTCAGTTACTCCTACCAACAGCTTCTTCACTTCTAAACCTTAATATCCTACAAGCCCAGCAGTTTATCCAGACTCTTAATGGCTTACTCCAAGCACCTGGAAGGAGCAGGTCTTCAGTAGCATGCTTGGTTAAAGACTCAGAAAAATCAGCCAATGCTCCAAGTTGATGATTCTTCAACACCAATAGTTCTGATTTAACTCAGTGGAAATACAGGAATTAAGGTGCCTGGACTGTGTGTTTGTTCGGTGTTGGTTCCTGCTCTGCATGAGCCATCTCTCATTAAGGATGGGCCATTAAGGTGGCTGCACTGATGCTGAGCACCAGGGTTTTGAAAGGCTTGAAGCATCCAATTCCCTCATGCTGGTGCCTTGTGAGGTGGTTTTGGATGGGAAGCAAGGTGCAGAGATGCACTGGCTGAGTTTGTGGGAGGCACGTTAGACCTGAAGCCCAAAGAGCCAGGTCAGTCCAGTGCCCCACTGGTGCCAGGCTCTGCCGAGAGAGCAGAGAGGCTGCTCAGTCCTCAGCATGGCACTGCTCACCGCTTCTTTGCCAAGCATCTTATCAAGCTGTATCCACATTACACACACCTCTGGAAAAAGGTATCTTTTTATTTCAAAGATGCCTGAAATGCACCTACGCAACAGTAAAAGTTTCACAACCGAAATGTAACTACCATACTTGAACATTGCCCAAATCAGATTTCAACAGTACATTTATAAAGACTAAAATTTGAAAATGAAATAGATGTTGAAATATACTTAGAAACTAGGTGACAGCTATCAAGTGGAGTCCCTCAGAGCTCATGCACCTTAATTTCCTTATCAGTGTCTGTGATAAATCCTCACAATCTTCACTACTGAAATGTGCTGCTATCATAAACACTGCAGGCAGAATAACTACACAAGGGGAGAAACCTCAGGGGTGAGGACTTCATCCAGGACTACCAGGCTGTGGCACGTGTAGAAATCCTGCCCAACGTGCCAGCATACCCACCCAGGCCAACTGTGAACTTCTGCAATGAGTCTGCAGCACCCCACATGTGCCCAGAAGGTCCAGTACTACCCGGACAGCACAGGGTTGCATGTGCACATGTATTGTTTGGGAATCCCTGAACAGAAATACTGGAGGATGTCCATCGAGCAACACATGACAGTACTGCAATGGGCTCCATCATTGGAAGTGATGGCTTGGAATAGATCCTGGATAGCAAATGACCTGAATTGAAGCTCCTGCTCTGACACTGCTGCACAAAGGGTTAATGGTCAATTTCCCAAGGTGGGGGACCCAGACAGGCCGAGTCTGATGTTCTCCATCCAGAAGGGCTATTACCAAACTGGGCAGGCTCCAGAGGAGAGATGGGGAATGGACTCAAGAACTAGGAAACTGGAGTCATAGCAGGGCATTCAAGAAATGCTATTTATTTAGGTGCACAAAGAAAATGTACTTTGATCTCAGACTGTACATAACTCATAGGAAGAGAGCAGTAAACTCAGTAGCAAAACAGATTCCTACCTGTTGTGCAAACTTCAGAAGAGCAATGGCTGGAGACTGAAGCAAAACCATCACAGGCAAATTATGACAGAAGCAACACACCATGGTTTGTTTCTCCACAACTGACCATTTACAAATGAAATGAATGAACAAGAAGGTCTTTTAGAAAGCAAACTAAATTTCATGTAAGAACCTCCATTATCCTGTATTATGCTCCTCTGGTATAATTGTCCTTCTGGCTCTACAATCTGGGAAACTACTTAAAATGTCCACAGACAACTATTAATATATTTAAATATTTTCAAATGGATGATGCTGCTAGAACTGGCCCCTACACACATACACACATGTGCGCGCACACACACACATGCAGAGGGCAGGTACAGTTTTTCATTATAAACATTAAGCATTTCCTCACATTGGCCTGGCAATGATTCAAACATTGCCTTAACTGACTGCTCGACTGCTTAATTGAAATTCCATTCAGAGAGCTCACTTCAATTCTACTGTGTCAGACAGGAAGCCTGTCATGGTCAATAGTGCTTGAGTGAATTAAGACCACCTAAATGGGTCCATACTTAGAGCAGAGTAGATAAAGGGTTATCTTGGCATAGAAAATGGAGCACTTCACAGTACTTCCTCTCCAAGAATGATGAATTCATTTATTACTTTTTGTTGGTTTTTAAAGATCATATTTTGCATTAGATCATTTCTCACCATTTGTGAATTATGAACTTACTTCTACAAGTACTCATCAGGAAGAAAGAAGATGAAGCCGACATTAGATGGAGTTCAGCAAAGACTTTTTGTTTTAAAATAGGTCAACTGCTTTAGTAGTAGGAAACAGATACTATTTTTGGTATACAGACATTTTCAAATCTATGATTCTACAACCACAAAATATAATGCCACTGCTGGACAACACCCTAAGCCTTTTCTCCTTTTTGCCACCTTCCCAAGTAATTAGTCAGGTTCACATTCTTGAAACTGGGACCTCCACAGCAAGGGGCATGAGCCCTTGGCATTTGAGCTGCAGGACTACGGCCAGGTTTCCCAAGCTGGGCTGGTTCATTCTGTGGCTTTCTCTAGGTAAAAAAAAAGAGGAGGCTGCATTTCTCAGTGTGCCCTGGTGGGGTCAGGCCCATAACTTCTGCCAGATTTCAATGCAAAGCTAGACACCAACTTGAGAAGCCCAGAGGTAGTTGTTTAGTTCAAATACAGTGGTGCTGATAATATAAAACCCGCTTTTGAGAGGAACAAAGGCTTGTGGTGTGCTCTGTGTGCACAGAGCCACGAGCAACTTCCTCCACACTTTATGTTTAGTTTTTCCATTGAATGGAGAAGGCACTCGCTGGCACTTGTCTTTCTCCGTCCTGCTCTGGGTTTGCGAGGCAATATCAGAACTAACACTCTGTAGGCTGATGCCGTCTCGGTAACCTGGCTTTTGAGTCTGCTGATTGATAAAGTATTCTTAGGAGAAATATGACACTTAGAGGGGTTTATCCAGCAGTGGTTGGACATATTTTGTGCAAACGAGACTACTGCAAAGCCGTAATATGTGGTATGTGGTCTCTTACCTAGTTTAGCTCCAGAGCAGGGGGCTCCTGCTAAACAGGAGAGAGCTTGTGCTGTGAGTGAGAATAAAGCTGGGTTAAATTTGTAATTTTTCAGCAATGCCACTAGGGGCAGAGTTAAACCAACTCAGATAATTTTTTCCTTCTTTTTAATTAATCTTCTCCTATTACAGATGAAGCAATGCGATCAAAAACTGCTCATTCGAATGAAAACTAAATGTGTACCTTGCTCTTTAAACCTCGAAACCCTGTGCCCTGCTGGTTACACCAAAATAACCAATGGGACTGGGATACCAGACTGCAGGTATACCTTCTCTCAGAGCTTCTTGCTGTGAATATTGTTCTCAATGAATTAGAAAATGTTCATTCATATTATAAATGCTCTATTAGAATACAATTTTCTTAAGGAACATTAACCATTGGCTACACTAACACCAGAACTCAAGCTTCACTCAGAGTACTTTAAGCCTAAAGTTAATAAGCAAATGATATAAGAGGAAAATAAACATTGCTATCAATGGCCTATCAGATTTTCTTTTGAGTGATATAATAAAAGCACCTCCTTGTTTGTTCTGCATAGCTGATATGGATGATATATAAATATTATATGATAAACACATAATAAAAAATATATTTTTATGCAATTCATATCATATATAATAATATAAATAACAGATTTTTTCAAACTGACAGACTGGGGAGGTTTGGGGGATGAGGGACCGAAAGAAATATCTCAAAATAAATGTGAAAGCTTGCTTTCAGATAAAAAAAAAAAATGAAATAAAGAAAAACAGTATTTTCGGGAAAATGTAACTATTTTGAGCTTACATAGCATTTAAAAGAACCTTGATATGAAATATTTTTTAATGCTATTTCAAATCAGAACTTGGGGAAAACTGCTGTATATAGGTTGCAAAAATAAAAAAGATAAATATACTATGCAAAAGAAACATCTTCAAGGATCTTTTCAGACCTTGATGTGCAGTGTATATTTTAAAGAAGAAAAAAAAGCAAATCAATATGACTAAGCTTAAAGTGCTTTTATCTGACACTGAAAAGAGAAGAGGAGGTTAAGAATTTCACTTTTCCCACAGGAGGCTTTATGTACTTTAAAGCAGCTCCAACTTCTTTTCCTCAGGTATTATTTAGAAATTAAAACACACACACTTTCTTTCCCGGGATGTCGGCATCATTGTATGAAGGAATTTGAACAACCTGAGTGCTGCCAGGGACGCTGGGGCACAGACTGCATAGGTAAGCTCTTTTTTTTTTTTTTTTTTTTAAACAGAATTTGAGTAGAAGTAACACAGGAATATTTCTTGTTTTCAGAAACTATTTCCATGAGAAGTTTGCTCCTTGGAGTTTATTATAGGAGTAGAAAAAAACAGTAGTTTTCAGACAAAATTTAGAGTATTTGGAGAAAAACACGTATTCAAAACTTAATTTAAAAAGAGAAATCAATAGAAAAATTCCAAAAAAATTCAGGGACCCCCCTGGGTTTTGAGATTTTCAAAACAAATAATTTCAGTCAATACCTGCAAAATGACTTTTCATTTGGGAAGATCCCTACAATGGATTTTAGAAATAAACATTTTCAAACCACAAGTTTAAATGTTTCACTTTAGGTCAAAAATACCCTCATCTTCATCTGAAATATTTCCAAATACTTTAATTCTTTACTTTTTGATGCAGGGAAGGTCTTTTATTTCAGCTCAACTTGAAACAGTTTTTCCCTCCAAGTTTTTTGAACCACCAGCAAATGCCAAAGGCCATTACTGAAGCAGAGGTAACCAGGTAATCAGTGCCTCTCCTCCCGATGCCCCTTCCTCAGGAAAAGCCTTTCAGCATCTCCACAAGCGCATCAAACCTCAGGCTACTGAGGTGGGCATCAAGACCCACAGAGGCAGTTTCTTTGCTCAGAGAGAGCACTTCCTCCTTTAGTTAATGGGGTCAAGGCCTGGTTCAATGTCTGTGAAGTCCTTTTGTCCACAAAAGAGATGAAAAAATATAATTTTAGCCCAAGCTATGATTTAAATACCATTTATCTACTACAATAAAATAGTCAAACCCGGGCTTATAGATGCTTCTGTAGAAAAGATGGGCAAGTAGCTGAGTACATAGTATGTGGTCACATCTTCTTCTGAAGACAACCCTTGTGTGGTGATTTACCACCTTTCCACCAAATGCAGCCTATGTGCCCAGTAGGAGGAAGACAATGCTACATGTGATCATCATCTCATACTTCAGGGTACTCTGGGAGGCCACACAAGGGACATCGGTATTTCTAGAGAGGAGCAGAGCTCTGTGTCCCTGAGCTGGAGCCCTGCCTGCACCACTGCAGGCAGGAGGCTGCAGAGGCAAGGAAGACCTCTCTTCTTTCAGACAAACTTCCTGTCCCCAAAAAGCAAAGAATCAAGGTCTCAGCATTATTTCTGCTGTTATATGGAGGAAGAAAATAGCTCTTTGCATTATCACAGTCTCTCCAAGAGCATATGGTGCGCCTTGAAATGTTTGGAGGAAAGCTGGTCCTTCCTGAGGCCAGAGAAAAATCCCTGACTAGGAGTTTACTTCTTTACTTCTCATTTAACATCTGATGGCAGTGAAAAAATTAGGTCTTAAGTAGCTCTCTGACTTCCTTAAATGATAGCACACACTGAAACACACAGCATGAATGAAAGATGTTTCGTCCCTTTCCTCCCCACCAAGCATCCCAAGCCAAACAACCGCACACCCATCTCTCTGTAAAAAGGTGTCAAGGAAACCTTGAAAGGAAAAAGGGAAAAGTATGGGGAGGGGGAAAGGTCCAGGGGAAAAGAGCACAGCATTTTAACGCTGCCAGTATCATAACCACAGGCATCACAGCCGGTGGAGCTCAGATGCCCCACATATGTAACTGAT
>NW_010110293.1:42277-46047 GCF_000699245.1 Pterocles gutturalis | reverse complement strand
AAAAAAAAAAAAGGGGGGGGGGGGGAAAGGCCAAGAGGAAAAATAATAAACCTACTTTTATCAAATTATATAGTCCAAAATACATCTCTACAAGTTCTATCCTCTGCTTCAGCCAGCAGGGAGTCAGGTGAAGACAAGTAATCCAAGAAGCTGCATTTGAAAACGCTTGGGAAGTGCTGAATTAGACTCTATGAGGCAAAAAAAGCAGATAGATTTAAGCTCTTTTGGCCTAGATATAAAGATTTGGACTTCAGTCTCTGACATCTGTAAGAGCTAAGCAGAAGCATCTCTTTCTTGCTACTTTTTGAAACACATCCTCAACAAAAGCAAAGGTCTTGCACTGTGGTGGCGGCTGGTGACCGTGCCAACATTACTCTAGTGTCCTGGCACTGCCTCCTGTGACCCTGGCAGCCAGGGGAAGCTCTTTATCTGCCTGACCAAACTTGTACAACAATATGGTTATTTGCTGCACTTGTGATAAGCTGTCCCTTGGTGGTGGTATCAAAACAAGAGACAAGAGGCAGTGAAGACAAGGGGAAGTGTAATGAATATCAACTGCAAAAAAAAACCTGTTTTGCCAGCAATTTTAGGGTATCCTTTCCTAGAATTTATACCACAAACTGAGTTTTCTCATTATTTCTCTACCTTTGTACATTCAATAAAAGCATCACTGCACGTAAAATTTTTTCCATCAGAGCAACTATTAAGCACTTTGCATCTATGTCAGTGCTAAACATGAGATTTAGCTATCACATGGTAGCCAGAAAACAAGATTCACTAAAGCCACTTCAAAGATTAAAGTATATGTATTTATTACTTTATCTCATTTCTGGTTATTTCATCCCAATTCTTTATAAATCTTTTTATTTCAGCACACATGAGATAAACTGCACTAAAATCTTCATCTTTCAATCTATTGTTTTTTAATGAGAGCTTACTCAGGTCCAACAGACCTCATAGACTCATCATTAAGGAACAAATTAAGAAATATTACGAGATTGGTATAAAGCCAAAGCCTTCACTGAAGTCAGGTGTATACATATACACATCCCCTTATTTGCTCATTGCTCTGTCCAAGTCAAAATCATTTTCATGAAAACTTCCGCATCACTTAAGCACTCTAAATCAAGATTAAGTTACTCAGTGTGAGCATAAATCCAGTGCTGCCCATCTCCACCCCCACTGAGGCTCTTTATAAGCAATAAATCTACCAGCAAGGTGCAGCAGAGAACCTATGAGGGCAGTAGGAGTTTGATACATTTAGATACCACCTGCATCAGGATTATGGTACCCAATAGGAGCTCCAATTAGAGGAAGGAAGAGCTTATGGAAGGGAGTTAATAAATTATTTCCACAGACATGCTGCACAACTATAAAAAATACAGCTATCCCTACAGGGGAAAAAAGCCGACAGAAACATCTGACTAAAAATTACTGTAATATATATTTCCTATAGGCAACCTTCCAGTAAAAATGTGACTATTGAAAAAAATTCATCCAAAAATTAACCTTTCTTGATTTGGAAATACAGTCATTGTTTCTTATCCTCTCCTGCTGGCTGGGTTTTTTGGTCAGACTCTTTCTCCACCTGGTATAGCACTGCCCATAATCAAGAGTATTTTATTAGCATCAGAGTATCTGAAGAGCACACCACAACTTTGGCACACAAATTTGACAAGTGACCACAGCCCACTGGACAGAAGTGGGTTATGAGATACCACAACTTTGGCACACAAATTTTACAAGTGACCACAGCCCATTGGACAGAAGTGGGTTATGAGATGCTCAAATTTCAATTTCCAAGATCACTTGAATCAAACACCAGTCTTACGTGATGTAGTGGGGGAAAGGAAAAACTTTCAGCACAAAGAAAATGCAATTTGTGGGGAAAAGAAAAAAGGCTTATTTAAACTCTAACTTAGCATCAAATATAATTCTGACAGCAAATTTTCAACCAGAGTTGTATTTCCATACAGAAGATGTAGTCAGGCAAGCTCCACTCATATCAAAAAAGCTAACAGTTTAGAGTGTCTGCAGATAGAGGCTGATCAGCAGGGACAGAATCAGTGTGGCACTTTAGAGTAAGAAAGCTATTTTTTGTGCAATCCTTTGATTACAGACACTAGCTTAAGTTCCCAGACTAGAGAGGGCGACAGTGTCTGCTGAAGCTGAGATTCTAGTGAAGAGATTTGGACAGCTGCAAACCAGCAGCCATCACTCAAGGTCCCTGTCTGGCCCAAAACCCTGCAGCCTCCAAGGCTGTCACCCCTAATGTGCAAGGGGAGCATAACAGTCAGAGTGAGCTGACTGATGGTTTAAACATTGTCATTTCTAGCATGTCCAGGAGGAGCTGCATCACCATGCAACAGGAGAGGACGCTGCTCCCAGGGTATAAATGGGGATGGAACGTGCACTTGTCAGGTACGTCCTTTCTTTTAAACAAAAAAGCAAAACAAACAAAAAAAAACAGTAGCATGTAAGCTCTGCTAAGAAATAATACATACAACAATGTATAGATAAATTAAAATAAAGTATTTCAGAAATAGCAGAGATTATCTCCTTGGAGTTAATTTTTTTGCTTGGATTGCACTAATCTTCACACTATTATCTCTACAGACTTGAGCATGTTTGGATGAAATTATTAAAAAGTTCCTCCATCTTGCCTTCCCAAAACGGGTGTTTTGAGTTCCTCTGTTTTTTTAGTGTGCTATTACTTATGACTTTTTACCCCAATTAGAAAGTATTTATACTTAGGACTATACACTCAATACAATGTTCCTTTGCTGAAAGTGCAATGCACAGTGGTTAATAACTTCAGTCAAAAAGAGTTTTTAGAAAAACAACTCAAATGAATCTTTTCTACCTCCCCCTCTACTGGTTAATCTTTCCATTACATCAATAGCACATCTTCTGGGGACATGTAAAAAAGAGACAGAGCGAGAAGTAGTCAGAAAATACAACCTAACAACAATTGTAAGAATGATTTGGGCATTAGGCTTGATTACTGTTCTTTATTGTTAACTTGATATTCAGAACATCTGATCTGATTTGAAGTGCAAGAGCTAAAAATTAAAAAAAAAAAAAGACAGAGAGGGAAAAAAATCATTCAAAAGACAATGTTTTCTAGATTGCAGTAGTCATCTCTGATTTGCTGATTGAACCTTTCATGTTGTTTTCTTTTGGCAGCTAAAGATGCTGTTTTCAGGCTGCTAAGCATATATCTATCTACATAGAGATAGATGAGAAACTTAAGTTTTTATTTCTATTCTGTAATTAACAGGAAGGATTTGGTGGGACAGCCTGTGAAAAATGTGCTGAAGATAATTTATTTGGCCCTCACTGCACGTCAGGTAAGCTTAAGCCTTCTTTATTGAAGTGGGGGAAAGAAGGTGAGTGAAAGCTGTATTCAGACATTTAAAAATGGTGAAATGGGCAGGGGGTCTAAGGGTTTCCTATCAAGAGCTGCTGCCTGCTTCAGGGAGCACGACAGGCAAAGAAAATAGGCAGCTACTCAATTCCTAATTCACACGGGGGGCAGATTCAGCTCAGGACTGCACAGACAACACTTTATGTAGCACTACAAAAATATAACATGTATAATTTATAGTGGCTGACAGTGTTTTGGTAGGGTTTTTAAATACATCTACAAACTGGAGGATCTGTATTAAGGCATGAAACACTCATGTGGTACTGAAATCAGTGTATCTGCCACAAAAAAGGCCATTTTGAATCAGGTCAAAAGTCCTTCTAGCCTATAATCCCATATTGGA
>NW_010110293.1:11155-42251 GCF_000699245.1 Pterocles gutturalis | reverse complement strand
GGAAAGAATACAAGCAGACAGAGATTGCATTCAAATTGCAGTGTTTAAAGGCTCCTTCTGGATCCATTCTCCATAAATTATCTACCTTGCCTCTGACTCCAGTTCTGCCTTTGCTCTGCACAATATTGTGTGCTAAGTTGCTCCATAATTTAGTCAAAAGTGTGAAAAATGATAAATTTGGTTTAGTTTTGGTTTTTGGTTGGCCATCCTTCTATTAGGAGAAGTGGGACACTGAGGGAGTGATCAGAGCTATGTGCACTGTTTAAAATTTATATGTATCACAAGTGTATATATTTGTATAATATTTTCCAGTTTTGCCTGTTTCTTAATGATTTCTAGTATTTTATTTACCTTTCTGACCCCTGCAGAGCATTGAACAGACATAGCAGAATACTGCCTGAAAAAAATATAAAGAAACACCTCTTTCTTAGTGGTAATAGTTGTTTATCTTTAAGTAATACTGTTCTTGTTCTCTCCGAGATCTACAAAAACTTACTTCTAAAGAGTCACAAATGGCCTCACTCTAAACAGTCTGTGTGGCCTTTCTACTCTAACCCTACACCACTGCTGACTCCAAGGCCCTTTTTCCACCAGCTGTCCACTGGATGCCAGTGTTGATACACAGAAATGTAACTGAGCCAACATTTTCATGAAAATAGGGTACTTGAATGAATTCAATATCATAAATGTAATTATTTTCCAAGAAGCTACAAGAAGATTCAACTGCATATTAATTTAAGAAACATTTTATACTTCAGCTTTCAGATATTAGAGCTCCTCTTTCTAAGCACTTATAAATACTGTAAATTTGTGAATAACTACTTTTCAGCAATACCTTAGACATTGCTATTTTTTATGTTAGGACTACTAACATAAATAGAACACTACTGATTAATTAGCATATGTGATTTGCACGTACACAGGATATGTTTTTAAAGGGAAGAGGATACGCTACATCACTGCAGCTTAAACATGAAGTCGCCGGCACAACTCTGTACATCCTAGAGGCTTTTCCAAGTGTAACTGTACAGAGCCTTTTTAAAAAGCATCATTACCATAAGTAAACCAATTATAGCTATAAAGCTTTTAAAGTATATGTAAGGCTTCAAAAACCACTTCTAAAGGGGTCTCATAGTTGCCTGGACTCTTTTGCATATATTGTCACAAGATTTATAAACCAGAAATGGCAGAACAGGACCAAAAAGAAGCTCAAGACCTACACAGTGATTAATTATCCTTTTAACTAAACAAATCCTGTTGGTGGAGAGAGAAGTGGGGGGTGGGAACAAGTTACAAAACTCATATCTTCTGGAAGTGTTTGAGAGAGAGGTAAACAGAACTGAATCAAAAATGAGCAATTTTTTTAACAGTTATAAAAATGGCCTATCTTACACGTTGTATTCCATTTTGTCTCAAGACTATTATTTGGCTCAAGTTTTACTATGTTAGCAACTGGTCAGTTTGGTGTTTATAGCATGAATAATGAAGATTTTCAGGCCCTCAAACTGCGAAAGCCAGTATGTTATTTCCTGATGTATGCAACTGTGAGTATTGATCTTCTCATTAATAGAAGTCTATAAATTCAGAAACAGGTCAAAGCTTGGTTTTGAAAAATTACACTTTGTAATATTTAACAGTTGTTTGGCCAGGACACTTTGCTATGGGTAACCACTAACGATGTCTTTCCACACACCACTATTATTCAGTAAAGCCAGTCCATCTCCCTCTGTAGTTTGCAACTGCGTTCACGGAGTATGCAACAGTGGAATTACAGGGGATGGAAGATGCACTTGCTTGTCTGGATACAAAGGGCTCCACTGTGATCAGCGTAAGTAGATTACTTTCAGTATAAAACATATTCAACAGGTCTGATACAGTTAGAATTGGTGAGGCTAAACATAACACTACTCTCAGGTTAGTAACACTGAACCTCAAACCCTATGTCTGAGCTCCCATAGCCATCATCACCACTTCAATCACCAGAATAATGACAACAGCACTGCGATCCATGATCCCAGATTAAGCACACTTTGAACAGGTATACTACAGGATGAAGACCTCCTGGCACAGTGTGCAGACACAGCTTAACCTGTCACCCTCTGTCCCTCAGCAATAGAAGAATGTGAGGCCTTGCAGTGCCCTGCAAACTCCAGATGCACTGCCTCGAGTGAGGATGGAATACAACTGCAATGCACGTGTCTTCCCAACTACCACGGGGATGGTACACAATGTGAACGTAAGTAATTTTTGTGTCCACTGAGTTCTTTGGATTCAGCGCCATTAGTATTATTACAGTTCAGATACTGAGTCCACTTTTAAAGCAAATCTCTCCATTGTCTTAATTGTTCTTGGGTTCATACCCCAAAGCAGTCTTGGGTGCACAAACTAGATTCCTTCTGGATGAAACTAAACCCTAAAACATGCTCCAGAAGCACATCAGTCCAACTGCTAGTAAGCTTCAGTCCATGCAACCAGACTAAAGCTAGAAAACCCCCTTGAAACGTGTAGTATGGAAACTGGGTCATCAATGCTTACAAATCCAGTCCTGTCACATCACTGGACTTGCTAAAGTTCAACCTCATAGTTTGCTTCCATAAAAATCACCAACAGCAATCAAGGGCTTATATTTATTGAACATCCACCATGTGGCAGCTGAGCTTCATCACTGAGCATAAGCTCTACAGACAAGGTCATTTTAGCTTTCATATTTTTTGTGAAACAAAGGTAATAGCATCTCAACTAGAGGTAAAAGTCTACCTTAAAGTTGTCTTTATAGACACCCCAACTTGCCATTGAATGCTCAGATTAACTGTATTACAAGAGTCTCTACTTACATTATGTCTTACAGAACCAGTTCTTCCTTCTAGACCAATTGCAATGAAGAAAATACTTGTATCTGATGTTGGAAGGACTATCTAGTAAATGTTGGCTTGGATCAGGCCAGAAGTGCAATACTTCTGATCCTCTCCAGGAATATTAATGTTATATAATTCAGCCCTCTTGGGCCTAACTATGGTGTAGTCCTCTCTAAGTAGGCTTGAGTAGCATCCAAGACCAAGACATGAGAAAGTCACTCTTCAGGGAACGTGAGGTTCTTCTAGTAGGCAGTGTAGACAGGCAAGAGACAAAGAAATTGCATCAACCAGCAGAGAAGGAAGACGCTAGCATCCCTACCTCTCTTGGGTTTTGCACTGATACAGCCTGCATGGATGTTGTTCCTCTGTCCCAGTGCCTTTAGATACTGGGGTCACCTGTGGCTTAAGCCAGTGTCTTTTATATTTGACTGGCTGGGAAACAGAGAAGCAGCAGCTCCAGCACAGCTAAGCACATAAGCGAGGATAGCAGTAGCTGCCTCAGACTCAGCTTGGAGTTGGCATTGCTTACGGTCAATTTGAGCACGTGAATGTGTGTATGTGCATGATTTCACACTGGAACAGAAGAGAAGGCTTGAAAGAGTGGAGGTCAGCATTGCCAACTCTCTCAGTCCCAGCTGAGGGAGAAGAAAGAGGAGACGGCAAGACAGTGAGCACAGCAGCACCTTTTAGGTGAGTCCAGGGTCTGCCACCTTCTAGCTACAATGTGTGCTTGACCATATCGTAAACTGGACACAAAGATGTGAGAAGGTGCTCTCCAACCACTGCTGGACTATGAACAAGGACAAACAATTCCATTGCCTTGAAAAAAAGGGCTCACAGAAATAACTAGTGAGCTTCCAGTCCAGGCCTGAAACCTCAGCAGTGTGGAAGACACAGCTAAACTGGCCAGTTTTCCATTAGCTGAACAGATGACATTATATTGTTTAATTACCGGAAAGAAAACAGCAAAGGCCCATTGTATTGAGAAATATTTTCCAACTGATCTAACACGTGCTTAAAGCTTGTACGGACCTTGTATCACCTACCTGACCTTCTCTGGTTAAAATCCACCAGAGAACAGGGAAATAGTTGTGATATTTTAATGAGCACATTACATGTTTTAATCTGTTTATAACTCAATATGCCAAGTTAAGAGATCATTTCTGTTCAAAAGCAAACAGTCGGTTGCTACATTAGTATAAACACATTCCTCTCTTCTGTCTTCGTGCCGCCAGGATACTTCAGACTTGACTGTTACGAGAAGTTTAGTCTACCCGGGCTTTGTTTGGCATGGAGGTGCTCTGGCAAATCCTTGTCTTCAATTTGAGAACTGTAGGCAATAATTCATTTACTTCACTTCTTTTTTCACTAGCTATCAACCCATGCTCCAAAAAGGTCTGTGATCCTAATGCTGACTGCATTTACCTCGGACCAAATCAACACAAATGTACCTGCCAAGAAGGTTACAGAGGGGATGGTCAAGTCTGCTTACCCATAGACCCTTGCCAAGCAACATATGGGAATTGCCCTGCACAGTCCACCATTTGCATATATGATGGTCCAGGAAAGGTTAGTGTTGAATGAATGCCCCAGATGTTTCCTGTATCAGCTGCCTAAGAAGAAATAATGCCTTCTCTCCAAAAATAAGCCATGAGGGTATGGGCACAGGCCTCGGGGAGACCAAGCTTTACTCCTAGCTTTGGCATAAGCCCTGCTGTTGACCAGGAGTGAGTCCCCTTACCTCCCTTCTCAACGTATCTGTATCATGTTTCCCCCTCTGAAAATAGGAATGGCAATTGTGTTCTTTTTCCTAGAATATTTTGGCTCAGATTTGCCTCTCCAGAATGGAGGCACTGAAATAAAGCTTCTTCCAGTTAAATTTTGTCTTTCTGACCACAGGTGGCTTGTAGGACCAGTAGACTCCTTACACAGGTACCAGAGATACATGCCTAAAGTTAGTGTCTTTAGGAAAGAAGTAATCTGAGTCTTTGAGGACAACCAATGAAAGGCACTGTATAAAGGCTGCATATTATTCACGCTGTTGGGAACTGGCTCAGATTTCAGTGAGTAAAACTCCTGCCACCAAGAAAGCACACAACTTCAGAAGACCATGCCCGTTTTGCCTGGACATCTTGAAGAACCAAAAAGGGACTTGGTCATCTAGGGTTGTCCTGCAGTTCACAGTCATACAAGTTCCTCCTCTCAGGGATGTCTCAGTGAGCTGCATGTGGCTGGTACACATGGGCTGGTGTGTATAACAGCAGTGCTGATACACCTCGCTCATTAGTATTCTTTAGCACTCATTTTGAGAGACAGAGGGCTGTGGAAAGAAAAGTAAAAAATTTTACCTATCCACACTGATTTTAAATGTTCTCTGGTCACAGAAATGAATCTACAGGGCTTTACCTGAAATAAATTTATCTGAGAGTCAGTAGTTTTCTGGAGTGGATAAAACCTAGAAGGGAGTTCTATAAATATGGATAAGCTTTATACTTGCATCTGAACTCACCAGATGATTAACTAAGACTCACTGTCTTTAAACCTTAGTTCCAGAAAGTATGCTGAAATCCACAATTTGTGCATGTCTAATTTTTCTCTCCCCTCTCCCATCCTTCTGATTTAGTCCCACTGCGAGTGCAAGGAGCATTACACAGACTTTGTACCTGGGAAAGGATGTAGCATGACAGACATCTGTGAAACAAACAACACCTGCCATAAAAAAGCTAAATGCTCGATGGCTGCACCAGGACAGATTTCGTAAGTCTTTTGTTTATTAAAGCTTTCAGCCAGATTCTCCCTCCTCTTCCTAGTAAACAGGCTGCTAAAACAAATCCAGTGGATGAACACCTCCTGAAGTTGTCATTAATGGTTTCTTTATCAAGGACAAATTGCAAGATTTAATGGAGTTAGGGTCAGCCAATTAGCATAGCATTTGATTTCATCAGAGCAACTGCTAATATCTATTAAGTTTTACTTTTATAGCACTCAGAGGTCATTTCTACACTAGTAAATAAAAAGGACCAAGACCTCTTTTCTGTTCCACAGGGCAAGAAGCACCGCCTGGCTCACAGCTAAAATCTCTTCTTCTTCCAAAACAGAGTACCTGCCTCTTGGCAGTAGTCCCTGGCACACGCTATCCCTTCAGCTGTGCCTGGGCACTGCCTGGGAAAGTTCTACTTGGTGTGGGCCAGAAACATGCCAGGCACCATGCTAAAAATTAATCAGCATTAATTATCATGGGACAGTGCTGGAGCCTTGGCTCTTTTTAGTATACTAATACAGATACAACAAGGAAATCTGACCCCCATGCTGTGAAAGCAACACCAACCTCAGCAGATTCCTCAAATCCTCAAGTCAAGCACGTGGGAAACCGCAAAAAATCTGCTTGCAGAGTTTATTTTCCTGTACAGAAATTTGCTACACAAATGTTAGGAGGAAAGTAAGTTTTAACACTAAACAAAGCTATCTTCGGCCAAAGAATTTGGATTACACATTTCTATAGGCCAGTGATGGTTAGTACTGCATTTAAAGAGGTGTCCCTGAAACGTTAGTTTTCAGGAGCTGAGAGTTTGAATGTCAAAGACAAGACAGGCCATTAGCTGTAAGTTTGGAACAAATTATTTATCATATAGTTCTACAGACAGAAAGTGTTCACTCAGGAGACTATTCTTATTGCCAGTTCTTGCTTCATCGTGCAGCTTTCCCTTACAGTGTAATATCAACATCACTTTTGTGACAACTATTGTGCATTTCAAACAAGTTTATCTAGAATATCCCGTAGTTCATTTCAAGAGCTTAGTATACTACTCAAACTGCACTTAGTACATACCTATACTATACTTAGTATAATATACTAATATACTGCACAACATGAGTCAAAAATTTAAAATAAAATTCCATGTCACATAAATCAGGACATTTCTTCCCTAATTTGTCATGTTTCACTGTTGCAACTCAATTTTCAACAGCTGAGGAAGTTTTGAAAATTTTATAACAGGAAAACAAGCAATCCAACTGCTTTGCACATCATTCATTCAATGACCTTTAATAGCAAAACTAAATACAGAAGAAAGGAGTGGGATTCAAATCAAACTAAAACTATCTATTTTGAAAAAAAAAAAAATGAACCTATATTGAATAGTTTCCAACTAAGGAAAACCCATTTATGAAAGAGGGACTTTGCAAAGGAAAATATTGATTTGTATATGTGGGCAAAGTCAATTGTTTCTGATAAGTGACAGACACTTACTGTATGTTGGCTGCATCCCAGATTTTAAATGTATTTGGAAGGGCTTGTTTTGGTGGATTTCTTTTAATTCTTCTAAAACACAAAGCTGTAACAGGGGCCACAAAACTATGTTGCTTCTTTTCTTTTTGATTCTGTTTTTATTAAAGACACAGTTCTGCTGTTAGCTTCCCCCCATATAGTCACTTCTACTTTCTTCAGAATCAAATGATTTGTACAGGAATAAATCTCTCATATGGACAAAGATGTAGAAAAGACAAACATTTAGTTTGTGAACACAACACAGCAACCTCCTAGAAAGTCAAGATTGCCTCTGTTCCCATATAGATCTTTCCTGATTGAGTGCTGACACTTTCTATGGCATTGCTTCAGCACACTATGTTCAGCCTTGCCCAGAAGCTACAAAGCTTCAATTGGTGCAGAATTACACTGCATATTAGACCATAGCCTCTCTGGCTTCCAAGCAGGTAACTGTCTTTCCCTCATCTAAACTCAATTATTTTCTTTTTTAATCCCACTCTTATTTTTACTCTATGTCTTCAATGTAGACATTAGTAGCTTCATAAATGAAAACTCTATCATACAAGTCTCAGGGTAAAATGGAGACAGAAAGCTGACCTCCCCTTTTCCAGAGAGACAGAATTCTCTTCCCCCTCCTAAGTAAGCTGTAGTGACAGTTCCCACCTTTTTCAGTCCTGCCTATACTTTCCATGCAGCATATCATGAAAACATCAAACAACTAAGTTTATATAGTCCAGCAGGGTTTGTTGTAAAGCTATTCCTCTTTAGAGCCACCCAGCCCATACAACATGCAGTGCATTCAAAGCAAAACCTATAAAGCCATACACAGTACGAGTTGCGAACCAGATCAAAGATCCAGACAAAGCTAAGACAAAACTGATCTAGTCAGTCACCCAGCTGGTCCTTCCCAAGCCCAGCCAACCAAGTAAATTACTCCATCAGAAGGCATCACTGGCCAGACAGGTTGAAAGGTTCAATCCCATGCAATAGGTGCTGGTCTGTAATTGCTAAATGCTTTCCTTTGTCAATCAAATCCAAACCATGTTACTGCACACCCACTCAGTTACAGGCAATACTGTCCTTAGAAAAGAAGTTTCAAACTACGTAGGCATTTCGGCAGTTCACTGTGCCCCTGAAAATGATAGCCCAAAAAACCTACTATGTTTAACCACCTGCTTCTTTATGATCATTTGCTGAAAAAGAGAGGAAAAGTTTATTTTGAAACCTTGATCCAATTTGTGCAATATTTCAAGGGTAGTTTCTTTTTCCTACTAAACTATTACTCAGCTCCTTTGAAGCCTCAGTTTTTTTCTTCTCTGCTCAGAAGTGAAAGGGGCTATGTACCTCAATACAGCAATATTTATCCCATGAGAAGAAAGGAGTCAGCTCCCAAGGAGGAGCTGCCCCTCTCTCCCAGCCCTAAACCCTTCATCCAGGCTCCACAGTCATACTCTCTGCCCAAGAGATCCCTTTAAAAAGAAGAGGGCTCACCATCTGAATTGCATCCTAAAAATGTAAGATGCTTTTAAACTGCTATTTTTACCCAGGACCAGAAGGAGTCAAAACTTGAGCCTCTTGGCCAAAATCCCATCATCCTTCTGAGTCTATATGCAGCCCCCCAGACTGCAAGGACTGTGGGGATTTTCAAGTAAGATTGCTATCATCAGGGAAACAGCTATGGTAGAAATTGTACGTGGGAAACAGGAGATGATTTGGCATCAGGCTGATACTACTGCGGGGTATGAGTGGCAGATGTGCATTTGTAACAACCAGCACATGCAAATGATTCGGTCATTAGTTATATAAAAAACATCTTTTGCTTGCGTGGAGTAATGTTCCTTCTCTAATGATGCCTTTAGAAAAAATATCTAGAGAGATGAATCATTATGGATAGGGCTTATTCAAATACTGAACATGCTGGAGACTTAATTAGGAAAGACACTATTAAAAGCCAATGTTTGGCAACACATACCATATAGTTGTTCATCTTCCTGAATATAGTTAGGGTTTCTTTCTGTGCGTGCTACATGTTGACAAGCACCTGCTTTAATTTTAGCACTGAAGATGAGTGACTGAGCTGACACTACCAGCCAGTCCCCCAGGAGCAGCCAAGCAGGGGCTCATTTTCTGAAGAGTGCAACAGAAAGAGCTGAGATTGGCAAAACCAACATGCATCAATGGCCCCTCACATTGAGACAAGCTTAAAGAGCCCAGATTTTTTAGAAAGTGCTAACCACCTCCTCCAGTGAATAGACAGTCTGACACCAGGTCAAGGCACACACAAGTCCTAGTTGCTCTTTGAAACTCACAACCATTTGTACCCATCAGCACCTAATAGCAAGAACCTGTCAATCACATTGACAACCAACAATTTCTTCCCCACCTCTCTTGCAATGCTGAGGTCTTTCACGGCCCTAAGATTCAGTTTTCACGAGGCATATTCCTTCCTTTATAGGACAGAAAATGTCAGACTGACACTTGGGGGATTTTTCCATAAATTTCCTCTAGATTTTGCCTTGGCTGCAACATGCTACTTCAAATGCAGCCCATCTCAAGGCAGAGAGGACATGGAGCCTATCTCAAGGCATTACCTGTCACTCTCACGAGCACCACAACCTGAGCCTGCTTTGGACGTACATAGGACTGGGTCAACCATACATCACCAACACCTCCCACAGGCTGGAGTCCCCAGGGGACAGCCAGAGTGTTACAGATGACATGCTATTTCCAGTGCAGAAACAGCAGCAGCATAAAACATACATCTGAAAAAAAGCATGAGATTTCATGCTTCAGCAGTTTTGGAGGGGGGGGGGAAGGATAACATTAAAGTAAAATTGTAATTGTCCAAAATGGTTGTGTCACTTAAAGGGCAGGGTAAAAACAACTACGTTGCTTTGCTGAAAGGACTTACACCTCTGCCTGTCTTTTTCTACCAGTCCCACACAGCTATCGCAAGGATTGATGAGCTGCCATCACACCCTTCATACACAGCTACCATAAATCATGCCAAGTCCCACATAGTGAGTGGGGTCTTCACCCAACTGCCTCCCTGCTGCGAGGCTGGCACCCCACACACTTATGCCATAGCCTCCCCTTGCCCACAGGCAGGGAGGCTCAGTGGCTTTCTGAGCTCCAGTAACTACATTTGGGGAACACAGGCTGCACCACAGCCAGGGGCATTGCATAGCCCCCATTTAAATAGATCCTGCAAGACAGACACTGCTGCCTTCTGGCCCAGCTGACAGAAGGACATAATGTCAGGCAAACAGCCACAAGGCTGCCATACACACTGACACACTTTGCAGCATACAGAAGCAGAGATTAAACTAAAGTGCATTGGTGCATCCTGAAAATGCCTTCAGAAAAGCAGTAAGTAATACCTGGGGCAGGTTTAGTGAGAGCCTTGCTGACACCACAGGGCATCAATGCACAGCTAAAATGACGATCCCTTCTCAGGTGTACATGCCAGGGGGGCTCCGTGGGGAACGGGTTTGTGTGCTATGGAAACATCATGGAGCGCCTCCGAGACCTGAACGCTGAAGTAGGAGGACGGTGGCAAGGCAAGCTGACATCCGCCTTATTGCTCATGGGTAAGTGACCACACACAAGAAGAGTCAGGCACGATTGGTATGACGTGCCTTGTAATGACTGCAAAGATTTTTTTTTTTTAGTTCTGATTTTAAACCTCTGGAAAAAGAGCTGAATATTAGAAATTTTAATGCCTTCATCTGCAGAATCAGTGGTCTCATACTGCTGCATGAAACAGAAATACCATCAGGGCAGAAAATTAATTAACTTTCTGTGCATCAGCTTTTATTACCGGCTATATGTTTGGTGATATTTGCACTGCCAGCAGGTTATCAGCAGCCTATTGCTCACCCCATGAAGACTGAATTAATTTCAAGCAGGAGGCCATCGTCCTGTAAAGACACATCTCCAAAGAAATGCTGTTTTCATGTCCATCACCCTGGTCTGCATGTCATGGAATCCAGGATGTGTGAAGCATTCTGAATGTTTTGCCTCATCCTGTGTCAAACATGCAGCAGCACCTGGATTTCACATCCCATCTGCCTCTCATCTTTAAACAACTTGGATTTTAGCATCTTAAATTAACATTTAATAATAACAGATAGTGTTCTTTCTTATTCTGCCCTTGCATACCTGGCAGAGAGTACATAGTCCCCTCTTCCAGTGAGCTTTTCAATACACATTTAAACTTTTTTTTTTTTCTCCCTCCTTCCTCATAAGAAAATGTCTATGAATGGCCGCTGAGTACTCTGGGACCATTTACTGTGCTTGTACCGACAAACAAGGGGCTCAAAGGTACAAATGTAAGTAAACAATGGAGCGGGTTTTAAACTGGGGTGGGGGATTTAGCTTCTTCAGAAATCTCATCTGTATTAAAAAGTGTTTTGATGCAACAGATTTGAAAGAACTTTCTGCTCTAGTACACTTCTGGATACATTTAAATCTAGGGGTCAGAGATTGCCTTTTTTCCTACTTGAAAGAAAACTAAAAGAATTTGGCCAGTCAGGGTAGAACACAGTCATGTGTCAAGTTTTGGATTGTCTTACATGGCTATGCTCAAGGGTTTTTTTCACTTGGTTGAGCCAGGGCCTGAATTAAGATCTGAATTTTCAGCAGGGAGGCCTACAGGTCACCTTTTATGTAAGGGTGATTTAAAAATAATGTTTTTAGTTAAAAAAAAAAAACAATAAAGTGGCCTTGATCAGCATCCAGTACCTTCCCCTGGAGTTAGGACAACCCTGGGGCACTTACTGCTCAGGCAGGGACATAAGGGTGTAATGTGACCTGAACTTAAACCGAGAGAGGCCTCTACTTGGTTCAGGCTCTATCGCCTCACTTCAGAAAAAAAAAAAAAGTGTCATTTCAGAAAGTAACAGCTGGAGGGAAAAAAAGCATTCACCACAAGATTCATTATAGATTAAGCCTATATTGAAATAAATCTCTGTTGTTCTGCTCTTCTAGATAAAGGATCTTCTGAATAATAGACAGAAAGCACAGTACTTCGTGAAACTCCATGTAGTCGCTGGTCAGTTGAATACCAGTAGCTTGAATAATACTAATGTAATATACACTTTGACTGGCAAGTCAGGGGAGATAACAAAGGGAGAAAAGGTAAGCGGCCTTCGAGCCTGCCTCAGCAAGAATGCTACTTTCTGGTCATTCAACAAGGAATATGAAAGGTGTTTCCACTGTGAGATGTCAGGTTGCAGATAGCTGCTGGATTACAAAATACCACAGCTGTGGCCATTCACTTCAGGGAGTTTAAGTGAAACTTGAAACCTCACCAGCACCAAAGTTCCCACTAAAATCAGTGAAAACAGAAGTTACCTGCAGAGTTGTGTCAACGCCGAGTGACACAGCAGTCTAACACAGACTGCTCTAAAAATGTTTGCTGAAATTAAATGGTCTTAAACCTGCAGGCATGACCAAGAGCTGGGGGTGGGACATTAAGAGAGCCTAGGTGAAGTAAGAGGGGGAGGGGGGAGGGAAAAACCCAGAGCTTATGCTAGAAATCTGTGCCTACTGCTCATGCAGAGTGAGCACTGGCTGCACTGCAGATCCCACCTCCCACTGACCATCAGCCTGGGCGTCTTTTGAATGATGCAGCACATAGAAGCCAACATAAATCAAATGCACATGGCAATTTATCATGAAAAACAAAGTTCATCACTAACCCAGCTGATCTGATGTTAAAAAACATCAGGGCAGACAGATCCCACAGTCTAAAATAATTGTTCTCTACAGCTGATATACCAGGTTTTATAATACAGAATTATTGCACTTGGTCCATTAAATGCTTCTTAATGCCTTGAGCCTATATGAAGGCTGAAATCAAGTACTCATGTTTTAGTAGATCAATGGCATCTGAGAGACCAATTTCATTTCTTTAACAAATACACACTCCATTTGTAACAGGAAAATATCATTGCTGTCTGAGGCCTGCTGGTTTCCTGCAGGCTTCAGTACAGTGCAGAATCAGCAACAATTTGTTGTTTTAAATATACATATAATATAAGGAAATGGACCGTAGTCCCCTGAGATTACATGAGTTGACCTTTTCAGTACAATCACATTTTAAATCATTTCCTGGCAGACTTTTATTGCTAGCAGTCATCAGAGCCCTTTTAGGTATACTGCTCTCACCACAGAGCCTGTCTCTGCTTCTCTTCTGAACTTTGCTGTCCTGGAACATAATAACATGGTCCTGATCCAAAGTCAATGGATTTTTTTCCATTTCCTTGACAGGCATTGGAAGCAACCTTTAGCCTCCCCAGATTTAAATGGCTCAGGTGCTGGCAATGGAAGTGGGTGTCAGGCTTTATTCAACATGCATACTCACTCTGTTGTAATTCCATAATAAAGAGCTCACTACTCATTGCCTGGTTTCTTCCAGGATAATCAACTGAGAATTAGAATCCAAGGAGGAAGAAGGAAAGGAAAACTTTTGCAAGGAAATGTTATCACTTCCAATGGGATTTTGCACATTATTGACAAAGCAATGGACAACGTGGAACCAACATTTGAAAGCAGCAAAGAGGTGAGCTGTAAGCTCTACACATGCAATATCTTACTTTCTTTTAAAATAGTTTCACATTAATGGAATGCAAAGGAGGATGACTGATAGCAGCTAGACAAACTCTGCTGAGCCATTGTGCATTAACTCAGAGAAGCAACATTCAAACTGAAATGTAGCAATGCAGTTGCCACAGCAAACAGTCATTTGCTCTTCTGCCGAGCTGGTCCATGGAGGATTTGGTTGTACTCACTGCATTTAAGTTGCTCCTTGGGAAACTAGCAATCAAGATCATTGCATTTCACCAAATTACACAATACTAAAGGAGGGAAGTCCGGACAGACACCAGGCAAGACTTGCATTCATAGAATCATAGAATCATTTAAGTTGGAAAAGACCTTTAAGATCATCGGGCCCAACCATTAACCTAGCACTGATAAGTCCACCACTAAACCATCTCCCCAAGAATCACATCTACACATCTTGGAAATACCTCCAGGGACAGTGACTCAACCACTTCCTTGGGCAGCTTCCAATGCTCAACAACCCTTTCCTTGAAGAATTTTTTCTTAATATCCAATCTAAGCCTCCCCTGGTGCAATTTGAGGCCATTTCCTCTTGTCCTATCACTTGTTACTTGGGAGAAGAGATCAAAACCCACCTCGCTACAGTCTCCTGTCAGGTAGTTGTGGAGAGTGATAAGGTCTCCCCTCAGCCTCCTTTTCTCCAGGCTAAACAACCCCAGTTCCCTCAGCTGCCCCTCATAACACTCGTGCTCTAGACCCTTCACCAGCATCACTGCTCTTCTCTGGACATGGTCCAGCACTTCAATGTCTTTCTTGTAGTGAGGGGCCCAAAACTGAACACAATATTTGAGGCGCAGCCTCACCAGTGCCAAGTACAGGGAGATGATCCCTTCCTGAGTACTGCTGGCCACACTATTTCTGATCAAATATTGTCCACTGTCAAACCAGCAATGCCCCCTCAAAAGGCTAATATTGTAAAAACTGATAATTTTGGATGCTTTGGGGGTTTTTTTGGTGCCCTGCTTAGCATACTTCCTTGAGAGTTCACTTCTTGTATGGTGTTTTTGCAAACATTTTATTTCTCTGCCCTTTCTCAATGGGAACACATAGATGATAACACTTTCCCTTTTTACACACACAGTTTGTATGTTCTGTGACTAGACAGGATTTCAGGACAATCAAAAAGTAACTATAAGCCAGTAATAGCACCACAACAAAGGTTCTATCGTCTCAGCTGTTTCTAGACACTACAGCCACACAAACAACAAGGCAACCCAAATGTATTAAGATCTGTAATAACTGAGACTCATACAGTAATTCAAAAACTGTCTTATAAGAATTATTATTCATTCTGTGTTCCCAACTAAAATAAATCTTACTTTCATCTTACTTCAGGAAACCATAATGTCAGTTCTTCAAGATAATGACAGATACAGCCAATTTACATCTTTGATAGAGGTAAGGACCCAAAAAAGCAATTCCATAATGCTATTTTTCAGATGTTCTTCAATATTAATAAAGTAATTTCACTTTTATTTTCAAACCAAAATAGAAAACTGGCCTAGGAATGGATTTACAGCAGGACAACAGACCTTACACAGTCTTTGTTCCAAGTAATGAGGCTTTGAGTAATATGAAAGCTGAGGCTCTGGATTACCTGCTTTCTGCAGAGGTATAGTCTTTCTATAATGCAATTCTTTTTTACACAGCAGATACATATGTAGATATATAGCAGATGCATGCATATATTGTCCAGTGTTCATCTAAGCTAAGCTCCTATGATCAAGGTTTAAGCCATCTCTAACAACTAAAGAACAAGATGACACCTAGAGAGGAACAGGACTTGGGGTCTCCCATCCTATAAAGCAATGCCGATTCCCCACACCAGGCCCCCACTCCCCTTCTCTTGCCTGGACAGCCACATGGCAAAGCCCCAAACCCTCTCCTGGAAGGTGTCACCCTTGGTGGGAGCAGTCAAGGGCAGCAGATGCCACAAGGGTCCCATTGGCTGGGAGATACTACTGATAGCGTCCCAGGAGGTTGATATCAGCATTCTGTCCCCTGGATGCCTCCTGCCTCTCCCAACACACATGCAAATTGTGAAAGACCAATGCCGAAATAAAAGGTGATGTAGGAGTGAGGGCATGGAGTGGTAAGGCACATGCCATGAGCTGAGCACCAACACTAACCCAGAGGTTTCTGGTGCACCAGATAGTGACACTGTTTTCATCCCTGTGTCCTCTCAGAGGCCAGGTTGGTTTCGTATGACTCATTTTGGTCTAAAATGGCCTCTTTTCTGGTTTGGCAGGGTTCATGGAAGTTGCTGGAGCTGGTCCGATACCACATTGTCTCCAATACTGAGGTGAGCGTGGCTGCTTTACTGACCTAGAGCATAAGAACATTTTCAAACCCTCTGCCACTCTGAAGGCAAAAGTTTTCCAAGAACAACCTCCACTCAGCACGGAAAGGCTGGAAAGGACAGCTATACCTCTGCCTTTACTAAGGGCACATAAAGGTCACTAACAGAGATCACTGATCAAAACAAAACCCTGCTAGGAGGCATGACGTAGTCCTTGAATCATGGCAAATTAAAACTGTGTTGTGTGACACTAGCATGTTATATGCAAGTAACTATTTCCACTTTAAAATATACCTTTTGGTGATGGGGACTTAGCCCAAGTGGGGAAAAAAAGATATATATATATATATATATGTCCATATAGGCTTCCTTAACCTGAGACCCATTACCTTAGCCTGCTGTTGAGGAAGAACTGCAGTCAGGGGGTACTGCCAGCTTGGCAGGGCTGCAAGAACAAGTAGCAGGAAAAGCACTTGTTGCTATCTAAATCAAACTCTCCCTGAGCCTATTCTGCTAAGATTAGTCTTCTGTTTATCAGAGAGAGGTGGTTTTGTCATCCTCTAAGTAAGCCCCCTGTTTTTCCCTCCTTTTTCTACTGGAAACAAAGAGCAGAACCCAGCAACACCACCAGCAACTAAGGCTAGAGGAGAGTGAAGTTTATCCCCAGCCCCTGCTGCGAGGAAGGAAGGATGTGCTCGTATCATTAGCAAAAGGCCCCACTCATAGTGTCCAAGGTGGAGGTCACTTCCAGCACAAAGCAGGATCACAGGGAACTGGGGCACGAGACCCATGTGTCCCTTCACGGCATATCAGCACTGCTGTTTCCACAGAGGTCTAAGGATGCAAACAGGGCTATTTTTAGGGAGAAATGATAAATTTACTTAGACTGGTTGCTATAATTAGGAGAAAAAATAATATTATTTTGGGCAACAAGCTCTTCAGATGCAGGAACCAGCAAGCTCAATACAAGTTTAATCACTCTAACTTCGTTACATGAGCAGGTTAGTCAATGCGGGGCTGCCCACGTAGCTAGAGAAAAGCTGATAGGGTCATTCACCCACCCTAAAGATAAAGGTGGTCTGTCTTGTGAAATCCATCTGGATTTGAAAAGAATAATGATATTACATTTCTTTCCATCAATTTATACTCCTTTCAGCTAGAGATTGCCAGCCTCGTCTCAATAGAGCACATCAGAAGCATGGCGAAGCAGTTCATTTACTTTAACAGAACCAGCACTGTAAGTCAAAGGCAGCTTTCACCTGGGAACAGCTCTGTCTGATCTAGGCAATTGTTTGCCTGCAGGGGGAATAAAAAAAAATGACAAGGGGGGACATGAGCAGAGGAATTGCTTGCTATAATGAGGCAGAAATTTTCAACTTGCTATTCCCACCTACTGCTAGAAATTAGTATTATAAAGTATGCAGAGCAAATGAATGGTATATAAGGACAGCCTGCAGTTTCTCTTTTCTTATAGTTAGCCCCAGTCCAGGAATGATCTTCATTTACACTCTGCCTAGATTAAAAAAAACTACTTAAAATATTTTAAATCATTCTGTTACGTATTTTGATTATTTTAAACACTTCTCTGCACACACAGATATTCATTCATTCTCTTTAATACTATATAGTCTCTGATCCTGATGAACCTAGTGAACACCTTTTTAAAGGTGCTAATTTGTCAGTACTTTTGCTAAACCAAACTTATCTGAAATGTTGAACTCTTCTGTTCTTTGCATATTTTAGCCAAATATTACCATTCTAGAGAAGCAACACATCTATGAACATTTTTGTAAAGGCAGAGAAGTTGCATAAGTAAATGCAGAAAGAGTACTTTTTTTTTTTCCTCCTATGAATTTGGATAAGCACAGATTCTCTCTCACTTTTCCCACTGCTTTGTCAGAGACAGAACCAAAACATGCTTATGCCCACTGAAATCAATGCCTGAAGTCACCAGTAGTCTTCCCATTTTGTCCAGTCTTTTAGTCACCAGTTCCACAGGCTAACAGTGCTGATTAAGAGGAAAACTTTAGGTACCGCTGTTGTAGGCCAATATCCAAGAGAACGTGCAACATATGCGTGCTGCTTGCATAAAACAAGTGTAACAAAAATAGATAGCAATTAAAAGGCAGTATGACCACAAATTCTTGAAGTTTACTGCGACGGTGCTGAGGCACTGGAACAGGCTGCCCAGGGAAGCTGTGGATGCCCCATCCCTGGAGGTGTTCAAGGCCAGGTTTGATGAGGCTTTGAGCAACCTGGTCTAGTGGAAGGTGTCCCTGCCCATGGCAGGGGGGGTGGAACTAGATGATCTTTAAGGTCCCTTCCACCCCAAACCATTCTATGATTCTATGAAATTAAATTATCAGAAATTGAGAAACTATGAATTTTTTTCACTAATAATAATTCATTGTTTCATAGGGACAAGTCTTGGTGAGTGGAGAAGAAATGGAAGAAACAGATATTGTTGCAAAAAATGGTCGGATTTATACCCTTGCAGGAGTCCTTATCCCCCCCACAATTGTTCCAATTCTACCACATCGGTGTGATGAGACAAGAAGTCAAGTCACAACGGTAAGAGAATCATGACAAATTGATAGCTCTTAACTGCTCCATATAGTGTACTCCAGCTTCCTCTTGACTGCTTTCTCTGATATTGTCTATAAAAAGAGGGGGTATGTTTGGAAATTAATGTATCAATGACATACAGCCACCTGGCTAGCAGTACTGCACAGATACAAATAATTTGTCAACAGGGGACTCATCCTATACCACTTTAATGCATTTAGTTCTTGCACTAGCCCATTTAAATGTGTTGTCTCTCCAGCTAAAAGTCTTCCTCCAGTTCCTGAATCCAACCTGTTCATACAAGTACATTGTAAGCAGTGTTAAGTTCCCAGAGAAACTACTTCAGATCAGTATTTTCATTTCTACTAAGGATGCAGGGAAAGGAGCCAGTGGGTTAAAATATTAACATAATAATTAATTTTCTATTAATATATTATAAATATGTTATTTTCTGAAGCCACAATTTCCCCTAGCCCTGGTTTCATCCAGTTTTCTTCAAATTAGGAATTACAAAACTGTTTCATATTTCAAAGGGTGGATTTTGACATACCTTGTTCACTGTGGTAACACAGTACAGGCCTTTACACTTGTAACATTCAGATACTATTTCTGGTAAGAAGACCAAGCATCAGACCGAGCTTTTAGTTCACAGCCAGCATGGCTCCAGCGAGCTATTACTGGACAGTGTTCAAGCACATATCTGGGCCAGTAACAGTTCCAGTACAGTAATGCAAAACATTTACCATCTTAACTTACAACAGTCCAGAACCACATCTTTGAAAGAGGTTCCCAGAAGAGCTGGTCAGCATCAAAATTTAATGAAGAAAACACAAGAGCTGGCAGTAAAGAACTCTTACATCTGGCAGTAACTACAAAGTACTGTATGTGCAATATAAACATGAACCAGATAGAGCGCCAAGCCACAATCTCCAATACAAAAAGCAGTCAACACCTTACAAATCCAAATTACACTCCAGTAATTTGAATTTCCCACCAGGAACCTACCTACAATCTATGTTTGACATCAATCAATCCCAAAGCAACACTATGAAAAATTATTTGAAGACAAAACAAATAGCATCTGTCACAAAAATTATTCCCCAAACTCAAGTCAGGAACTTTTGTCAGTCTTGAAAGCTTCATGCATAGTTTAAAATATAGTTTAATATCCAAGGCTTTAAGCAGAGCACTGCTATGAAGGAGAATACCAAAGGGAGCAGTGGCTTTGCTGTTCTTCCCTGCCATCACGCATCTTCATCACTCTCAGAATACTACTTGTGATACCAGTGAAAAGTAACAAACCTTGTAGGAACCAGCAGTTGTACACATCTATGAGAACTGTACATCCCTAAAGATGAAACTGTTATGCTAACACATACATATCCATGTAACTGTACCTGAATGCTGGTAATAAGTGCAGGACTCAGTATCTTGTTCCACCTCCTCCCAGAGGTCATCACTCCCACAGCAGACTTGGTGGAAGGGAATATATGTCTGTGCTTCTGACACTTTGGTGCAAAGACAGTATCTTAATCTACTGCTGAAAATGGGCAGATTGGACCTTGTGTGGAAGTGCAGACACCATCCCTCTTCTGTGATGTGGCAGAGGGGAAAATCAGGACTCCTATCCTCAGAAAAAGGAGGGAGCAGGTACACGTCAATGGCTGAGACCAATCCAGGTGGAGTAAGGGAGCAAACAGGTGAAACTGAGTGGCACTGAGCATCAGGGAGAGCAATGCCAACAGCAGGAAACACTTTCCACAGCAATCAGCCAGATTTTTAAGTTCTGAAGGAGCAAAGAGGCATTTGCAGGGATTTTCAGAAACACAAAGAAAGCGAAGAGCCTAAGTCAACTTCAGCCATCACTACACAGCTTATCAAAGAACTTTTATAATGTCTAAATGTATTTGCCAAAATACATCTGAGCCACAGACCTTTAAAACATAGTAGTGGCATTGGTACCTCAACTATTTGATGCTCAAATGCATTTGTAAGTCTGGTCCTTTATTCCTTTATGCCCTGTACAACATGAGGGAGTACTAAATCCAAACCAGTACCTGATTCTTTCCATGCAGCTCTAGTGATAAATCTGTGAGGAAAATGCCATAATTCAGGTTCATGGTCGCTTGTCCATGGATTATGAAACACAGTGAGGTAACACATCAGATGCCAGCTCTAGGATTTATTCTAACTTGGTTGAAATGCAAGACATTAGCAGTCACAAGCAGCACAGCTTTGACAAACTCCATATCCACACACTGAAAGGCTCAACCTCTCTGAAGTTGCACATTGAGCCTCTCAGAAGACTCGCCTGTAAAACTGCTACTGCAGTTTGTATACCCTCAGTACTGTAATTGCCAGTCTCTGTCACCACCACATGGTGATAAATTAGCTCGCGTAAAGGCAACCAAAAGGTGAAGACAGAAAAATAGTTAGGCACTGCTGGATCATAGTAGAGTACAGGATCTGGGATACAGAAGCAAATGATATTTTTCTCTCCACCACCCATACACAACACAAATTTCTGTTCACACTGTCTATATGTGAGACTTAACTAATTTGTGGTCTTCCTAAGAAGAAATAAAAAAATTCTCATAGAAGTTACATATACAGACTGCACCAGACCCTCAGACAATGTTAGTTAATACATTATACTGGCTTGAGCAAAGGACGCCAGTATATTCGTGTCCATGCTTATCTTCTATTTAGGAAGCTACCAGTTCTTTAAAAGAAGGGAGTGGGGGAAGGCCAAATGAAGATAAAAAGGGGAAGGTGGAAATGAACAACCACTCAGCAAAAATCAGAGCCAGCAGATATAGCCCTGGTGCTGCTGTTGGGTTCCAGATCCATGCTGTGAGGGTTAAACGCATAGAATAGATGTACTTAAAATTTACAAGGTATATAATCCATAACTATGTATCTCAGCAGTCAGTATAATGCCTTTTCAACTGACTATCCTTACTGTTTTCATCTAGGGTGTCTGTGCAAATTGTTTATTGCATGCATTGGCAACCTGTCCACAGGATTCACAACCCATTGTAAGTGACATTTCCTGACAGATTCACAATTGTACAAAATGCATAGAGGGAAGGACCCCCATATGTTGATTACTGCTCTCCCAACATAGTGAGCAAAAAAAAAAAAACCAGATATGAATACAGGAAACTGCATAAAACTACAAATATAGGTGGTACTGTAGTCTATTTTTTGACAATGATTAAAGGATCTGGTAATTTCAGCATTATTCTGTTTGCTGTTGCAAGATCCCTCATAGACTTTGTAGAAGTTCTTACTCTTTTATCAGGTAAAGTAAGATCTATTTCAGATAGAGTTTGACAGAAGAGAGAGGTGAGGATTGGGATTTGCTACAATTATGCTTTGAGAGTTAGTAAATGAAAAACAGAAGAGGAATACATTTAAAACAGACTTCACATCTGTTAGAAATTTTCTTTTGATTAGGCATCCTACCAGAAGTCTGCAGAAGCAGCTTCGGATAGGATTGAAAAATCTTACTTCTGCTTTGCATCTAGGAGATGCAAATCTGGCTGCATGTTCCTCCACATACAAAACTCAAGTCTAGCTGCTACAGGAATTTTATTCCCCATGTTATAAAAGTTCACTGGTAGATAGTTCTATATGCCATATTCAGTAATAACCTATATGCCATTATTCAGTAATAATAAAAAGAAAGTTAATATTATTTAAAAATACATAATTTAATAAATTTTTAAAATGCAACACTATAGCAAGGTGCTTTCTCTTCTCCAGTTAAATTATTTTGCAATATTAAGACTGTATCACAGAAATATGTATTGCTTAGAAATACTAATGCTTCCATTTTGTGCATGTTCCAGCCTTTCTCAAAACGGAGATGCATTATTAAAGGCCCAACCTTTCAAAAAACTGGCTGTGCTAGATCCTGCAACATAACAACAAAGGTACAAGTCTACGATTCCTTAAGGTGAAACGTATATAAAAGTTTTCGAAAATATTGTCTTTTTGCATTGTGAACATTCCTTCTGGAGTTGAGAGATGTTTGAATATGCCCATATAGTTTCCATACCCTTCTACAGGGGCTGAGGGGAGCTACTGTAAATCCTAGAGCAAAATACCACACAAATTCCAGTGAGGTTTTTTAGCTGCCATACATTATTGACAACAGCACTCTCATACTCCTGTACCTCAGGAGTTTTCACATAAGACTCCAAGCCCATATGTTGTTATTGCCCCATACACCTTCACCCCCAAAGACCAGGACAGTTTGGTCCCCCCTGCTCCCAGCTGCTCCTGTCCCAGAACTTCACACAATATTGGATAACAATGAATGGGAAACACTCCCGAGAACCACGCTCCACTTGCTCTGCTTAGCAAGTCTAGTCCTCGACAAAATCATTAGTTCCCAAGAAATACTTACAGCTTTCTGGCTCCTGGGCCTCCTAAATAGGCTTCTGTATTTCATGACCACCACTAAGTAACAAGCAGAGAAGTCTACAATTCTGTACACTTTGAGAGCTTTTTTGCTAATTCCCATTTCCCTTGAATCACACAGGTAAATGAGGTTTTTTTTCTAATACAATTTCTGTGCTCTTGGTTAAATAAATGGATCAATCAGACAATTCATAAATAAAAGATGCAGCAGAGAAAAAAAAAAACATTAGGGCCGTGTAGTGGCTAAATCCCATACTGGTGCAGAGGGAAAGGAGGATGATCAAAGCAGCATGTCTAGCTTTCACAGCGTCTCCCTGGCGTAAAACGTATCTTGGAGTTCCTGATCTCAGATGCAAAGGAGAGTGCCTGCCTCTGAATTGCACTGCACTCCCAGGCAAATACAAGAGCGCACACAATATGAGCAGACATACACAGTCACGTTTGTAACTGGTGACAGGACAGGGATTTCTAGAACTGGTGAGTCTGATGAGAACCAGGGAAGGATCTGGTGGCCCGTGCATCCCCCTTCTGGGGCTGCCAGCACCCCTCCAGGTTTTAACAAGGCCATTGCAGAGGTGGTTCTGGTTCAACACAAACCTTTCAAGAGACAGCTAACCCCTACAGGCCTTTTCCAGGGGGACAAAACAAGATGGAGAGTTGTCTTCTGTTCACTGCCTCCACACTAAAGCACTGGAAAAAAATGATATTTGCTTTACTTCACAGGAAGCAAAGTGTTGCAAAGGCTTCTTTGGCCCTGACTGCAGTCCATGTCCAGGAGGTTTCTCCAAACCCTGCTCAGGAAACGGGCAGGTAAGCAGAGTATCTGACAACACCCCATGCTCCCATGGGGGGAAGGACAGGCTGTGTCCCAGAAGTTCCTGAAGCACTTGTGCACAACAGGAATGTGAGGCTCCACAAGAGCTGTACCCTCTATTTCCATCCACTGATGGCTGTGAATTTCACCTTCAGTTACACGAAGGAGGGAAAATGAATCTGTCTCCTTTCAGATGCCCAAATTCCAGGTTTCTGTGGTTCCGACACACAGCACATGGGCAAGGCTGGGGCTGGGTTACCCACTCTGATACTTTTACTTTGCACAGCACAAGAGAATGACTCAGCTTATTATTCTCATTTTTAAATTGCAAAGGAAGGTAGAATGCCCAGCAGCAAAGTACAAGCACAAGGAAAGCTTTTGCTTTGAAACACCTTTTTTCATCAAAGCTGAGTTTCTTCCTGGTAGTCTATTACAGTCAAGATATGGTCAGGCATATAGTCTCTTCTCTGGGGGAAGGATAAAGATTTATTTCAATTTGTACATAGAAATCACCCCTCTTCCATATCACAGTGCATAGATGGCCTAGATGGAAATGGGACCTGCATTTGTGCTGAGGCATTTCAAGGCTTGAGCTGTCAGTTCTGCTCAGACCCGGGCAAATATGGACCTCACTGTGACAAAGGTAAGTACAGCTATCCTTCCTCAGCTCAAGAGCATGGGCTATTTATTTTGGACCCTAGCAACATTAAGGTAGGAGTTAACTGCTCACTAAACAGTCTCTACAGATGGTAAGCAAGATCTCTCTGGTGTACTTTAATTTCTTATTTCAAAGGGATACATCATAAGCCCAGAGTCAGTGACAATCTTCTCACTCACTTAATTGGGCTTCCTGCAGGGGCCATAGCTTGCTATATATTAATTTATTGTTCTTCTCATTTCTGTCTCCCTCACATAAGTAATTGAAAAGAAAATCTTTGTTATTCCATTCCCATCTGGTATTGCCCATAGCAGAACGGATTCTGCCTGCAATGACAAACATACGTAATCTGAGAACAACTCGATCTATAAACAGATGTGTTTAGGGCCACTTCGTAACCATCTTTACTGAATAATTTCTGATCTATTTAATAGCTTCTAGTAGTCATCTTCTATATCCTGACAGATTTAATCTTGCTATGTCAAACCATGCTATGTTTGAGAGTCTACAGAATATACAAGATCAAATATAGATATATTCCCCATCTACAAAATCATTTTATGACTTTTTTGCTATGAAACAGCCTGTCATTCATGAAGCACAGCTCACTCAAAGGTTCAGAAGTGCATGGACAAAAAAACAAAAAAGAAATTCCATAAGAAACAGTGGTGTTGCCTAAACTCCAGTCCTGCCAAAGCAGTACATGTTAGCTTAGCTAGTCACCACTCGCATTTCTTGGGATTGCAGAAGGCTTGCCTACTATGTCCTTTGGGCACATTGCTGTGCCTCCCAGCAACACAAATCAGCCCAGCCCCAACAAGATGCTGGTAGGTCTGTGCTGCTGCTTTGTATACCAGCCCAGCACAGTGCAATTTATAAGATTGTGGACTCAGTATTAAGGCTTCCCATATCACTGAACGTACGCCAAGAGTTGTGCAATGAAATAACTTTAGCCTTAATAGCTTGGGACATAGTATTTTGTTCCTACTTCTCTGAAGTACTTTTGACTTTCATTGATAGATAAATGCACTATAAAGACAAAACAGATTTTTAAATATTTATCCATAAAACACACCTGAAAAAAAAAAAAAAACATGGACATGATAAATAAAGAGTAAGTCCCCCAACAAAGTCAGACTTTAAAAATACTAAAGTTTAGATTCTAGAAAAAAAGGACCCAATTCATAAGAAATGCTATGTAAGGATAGATGCCTTTTACCACTATGGAATTGCACATTGTAATTTATCTCTGGTAGAGTGTCTCTGCATTCATGGGAAGTGTGATAACCGAATAGACAGCGATGGGATCTGTCTTCCTGGATCATGCAGAAGTGGATACATTGGGAAACTCTGTGATAAGCAGATTGTTCCCTGTGAGCCCTCCCTACAGCTCTGCCATGAACATGCAGACTGCCAGCTTAGTGATGGTACAGTGAGGTAAGTCAATAACTTGCATATAATTAATATGAACAATGATGCAGCTCTTTCCCATTCGCTTGATCAAAACAGCACCTTGTAGCAGTATAGAAACTTCAACCACTGAAATACTGCTATGGAACAAATAAACATAAATATGCACTGTATCGATCTTGATTTGCAAGATAGTAATTAGGAGTTCTCAATGCCCTGTCCTGTACCATATATTTAACACTAATAAGATAGATGCATATGGCTCTGATCCTTGTTCAGAAGGCTGCCTTCCTACCAACATCTACAAAAGCTCTTAGGATCCTTTTATCTCTAACCATCCCTTACTGAATTAGGAGTTTGAGCCTTGCTGAAAAACAATGAAACTCTCAAGTAGTTTGGGGATAGATAGCTCACTCTGGTCAGCTCAGATAAGATTTGCATGCCACAGCACTTCAGACTTCAGCACAGCCTCTCCAGTCCTGGTCACAAAACTCTGTTACTGCTACAGCTGCCTTACATTTGCCTCATGCTCATCTTCACACTGCCTTTTGCTGCAGTGTATTCATAATAAGTCACCACAGAAAGCAGAATGGAGGATGCTGCATAACTCAAGTGCTTAAGAAATTCCCTCCTATATGGGTTAATCTTGGGGGGGCAATAACCCAGGGAAACAATGGGGCTCATGGTCTTGCATGCATTTCAGGGAGAGAACTATCTTCTGTGTCACTGAAAGAGCAATACCAACCCAAAACAAAAGCAGAGCTTTTAGTTCACCTTTGCAAAGATCACATCAGCACAGAATTAATTTCATTTCCCACCTCATACACAGAGAATGAATCCTTGATTTGACTTAATTAACCCAGTCACTCTTTTGGAAAAAAACCCCATAAAGTATGCACTTAAGCTATTTGCATCATAAATCCAAGGTTGTCAGTTTTAAGCTGCCTATAAATAGCAGGTTACAATGGAAAACAATCACTTCACTTTACAGCTGTCCTATCACATTTAATGCCTCCCTCCTCCTCTTGTCTCTATAGCTGTGTTTGCAAACCTGGCTATGAGGGAGATGGCATGAGCTGCAGCAAAGTTGATCCTTGTGCTGCTTTAAACCCAGGTGGCTGCAATATCAATGTAAGTATGTGCTTTTCCCACAGAGCCTGACACCATATAAAAGTAGGCAGTAAGGAAGGTTTGGCCAGAAACTTTCGCAGAAGGAAGAGTCACATTTTTCACTGCAGTTTCAAGCTCTTCCCCCAGACAGAGTCATCTCTATTGCTTAGACAGGCCCTAGACCAAAAGCCAGACGCCACCACACTGTCCTGAATTGATGCCTCTGCATCTCCCCCAGGCCGAGTGCCTTCAGATGGGCCCAGGAGAGCACACATGCATTTGCCAGGAAGGATGGACAGGTGATGGAAGGCACTGCTCAGCCATCAACAACTGCCTGCTGCCCACCACAGCCGGGTGCCATGAAAACGCCACCTGCATATACATTGGGCCGGGTCAGGTATGTCCCCTCACAGTCATTGACACCTTCAGCACTCGTCATTGCCCATTTTGCTCTGCCAGTGCTTCCTAACACATTTTCTTCCATAAATTCTCCTCTCCCTCCCAGCCACAAGATTTCCACACATCACTCTCCACCCAAAGCAGTCTCCTTCAGTTCCTGTCCCAGCGCTCCCTCCCTCCTACATGGTGGTGTTCTAGCAGCAAATACTTTTTAATAAGTACGTTAGTAAATGTCAGGTATAAAGGTCTTCCAGATAATCAGCGTCATTCCACTGAAGTCAATGAAGCTACACAGAAACAGAGAGAGACTAATTCACCATGTCTAAAATATGCACACTATTTTAATCATTTTAATGAATCGCTGTGTTTTATTGAAACAACAGAATGACTGCAAATGTAAGGATGGATTTTGGGGGAATGGAATTGAATGCACACCCATAAACTCATGCCTGGAACAAAATGGAAAATGCCATCATCTGGTGAGTAATTAATCACTCCCTGAACAAAATGTTCAGATGCATATCATACCTCGCCTCCTGCGCACACCATAGAATTTCCTTGCCATTTCAAGCCTGCAATTTCTGTTTGAGTTGGAACAAAGCTTTCCAAGCTGTGCTACAAGCACCAAAAATGCTATGTGAACCACGTCAATATGGTATGTGCACTGAGGACAGATTGCCAGGGCTGCTCCCAATTCTGCCTTTACAGAAGGACTGTCTCAAGCCTGAAATTAATAATGCTGCTCCTCTATCAGCAATTAAAATTTGGATGCACTAGCCTGTTGGGATGTTTACCAAGTCACACATCCGTATGAGGGCATCCATCAGCTTTATCAGTAGCTGCATGTGTTCAGCAGAACTGCAGGGTCTGCTTGTGCTCTGTAGTGCCTGCAAGAGCCACACTAGCCTCAGGCAGGAAAGAACTAAAGCAAAGGGCATTGGAGAGCAGAAGATGGATCTGGCAGGATCATGGACCAGGGCCCAGTTTACGTAGAGAGGAAGAAAGAAAGGGTGGAGCAAGAGTTTAGCTTCCTATAGTCTCAGTGAATGGTGGGCAAGTGAGGGAGTTCATGCCCTCAGCTGGTGGAGTTTCTCCACCATAGGTAGGTGAGGTCATCCATGGAAGATGGTATGAAGATCCTTTGTTAAGTTTATGTTTGTATATGAATGGGTTTTAGTAAGAGGCTTTACAGGACATCCTTGCTCTTGAGTGGTCTCCAGAGTATTTGACAAACTTTCTCTCTTTCTGATTTAAAGGCAACTTGTCAGCTTGGGTCTTCTCATGGCTGGGAGTGTGTGTGTCCAAAGGGCTACGAAGGAGACGGTAAAATATGCTATGGAAATGCTGCAGATGTAAGTAGGATAGCCATCTTCTCTGAACACGAGACCTACTGCACAGTTCTCACACTGGCTCTTAACCAGAGAGACAGAAAAGCCATTATAAACAGTTAGAAAAATATGATGCCCACCAGTGCTGTCTGCAGACAGTGTTCCTGCTGGAGACTATTGCCTGATAAAAAATTATCTGTTGTGTTATAAAACATAGCTTGGAAAGGGACCTAAGGGATCCGAGCAGATTTCTTTCAGACAAATTGAAAAATGCCAGCCCCACAGGCCTAATGGTGAGCACCCAGCTCTTCTGAAGTTCTGCCTTGAGGTCTGTCTCAGTGTAAACGCTCAATTTATCGTGTTAAACAAACCATGCTGACTAGCAGGCAAATAAAACCAAAACAAGTAAACTGGTGAAACAGATAGGCATTTAACAGCATAGGAAAAATTAAAGTGTCAGCTGTCCCAGCCACTGGCGATAATCTTACATGGCCCTTAGCACTACCTGCTATCCCTGGTCATACCATCATACATGTCTGTTCAAAGTACTGTGGCAGAATAAAGACTCTCCACTTGCAGTATGATAGGTAAGATGGTGTACAAATACCAAGCAAAACAACATACCTTTTTTTTTCAATTAATTTTGCATTGAAGAAAAGATTTAGGTTTACATTCCCAGAAAATTAACCCTTAGCCTGAGGTCAGTACACATTACGTACCAAGGTCAGGTACACCTAATACATCTAAGCAACAGATGGCCTGATTTTCAAGAGAGTTGACAACTCACCATTCCTATTACCAGAAAGTATCAGTACTAGAAAAACACAAATGCCTTCCCTTTTCACACACACTGAAAACCTCCTCCTTCGTGTCACATCAGCCAGGCCAGACACAGCAAGTTACAGCAAGAGTACTTTGGTACAGTTAATCATAGCTTACATACTCATTGCTCCCTCTTTCTGTTTCTAATCAGGAGTTATCTACTCTATCAGAAGCAGCTGCATTTAACCAATGGGTTAATGTAAGTACACTTCATGGCTGATTTTTTTTTTTTTTTGTTTAGTATTTTCGAGTTTGCAGAAAAATAAGAGCCTTTTAGCCTTTAGAAATGGGAACCTCACAGCAATATTCCCATCACACAGCAGATGCCCAAGCTCCAGAGAGGCATTGGAGTGCCTGTCTGGTTCCCTATTTCTGCCTGAAAACCAAATTCTGATCCCAAATTCAGGCAAGTAAGGAAGATCCACAATCAGAAGAGAAAGTTATAAGCCCACTCTCTGAGACAGGGGGTTACATAAGCCATGCCTAGCTCTGTACATAAATACACTTTAGTCCAGATGACAAGCAGTGGGGCACAAGCAGAGCCTGAATATGCCAAGTGGCTCTTTCCAACTTCACTCATGCAATAAAATTACAAGCAAGTGGAGAAGTGGAGGGGAAAGGCAAAGACTTACCCTTTCTGTTTTCACTGAGCCCCGCTCCAGGCAAACGCACCAGTATGGCTGGTCAGCGTGCTGCCGCTGCAGCAAGCAAGAAGGGAAAACTTCAGTCTGTGCGGGCTTGACTGAGGTACAGGACATGAAGAAACTGATTGACTTGTTTGGCTTCAGATTAGGGAATAATTTAGATTAAAATTTAAAAAAGTTCTAGATAAATTGCTTGTCACTGCCTATTTTTTATTTTCATGTGCTATCATCTATTGCTAGGGCAGCAGTAACATTAGAGGGCCTACCCTGCTGTGTGGTTGGCACTGTATGAATAAAGATCAAACCCAGTTTTTCCCACTAAGAGCTTAAAACCTAAATATAAAAAGTGTATAGCAAATACATGGCAAACAGAGAGGAACAGGGATATGTTAACGAATAGCATCAGAAGAAGAAGCCACAGCGCATTAGCTGCTTTCATGCTTTTCAAAATTAGATGGCTCAGGGATCATTAAAGCATGCAATTGCAACAGGGACCTCAGGGAGCTGCTTAAAACAGAGGCCAGCGGGGCTAAAATTTAAATCAGTGAACTGCCTGGCCCTGGGTTTATGCTGCAGCACTGGACACTGTACAAAGAAACTAGTGAAGTTAAAGAAATCAGCACAATAGGTAAGGCTGTTCACCTGCTAATAATGTGCTCCTTAGATAATGAAGAGGGGGATGTTTTTGCAAAGGGGGGAGGGGAATCAGGGAGCAGATTCTGTATAATCTGCTGAAACACGGATTTGGAAATTTCTGCTACACTTCAGAGAAATGGTATCCCTTAAATTAAATAATGGTAGCTATGAACATGAGCAAAATAGGGAAATATATCTATCTGTGGGGTTTTTTACTTCATACTTGAGCAGGAA
>NW_010110293.1:0-11133 GCF_000699245.1 Pterocles gutturalis | reverse complement strand
CCACTTTTCATAACCAAATATTTTTCTTGCTGGTCAGGAAGGATGAGAAAGGGAAGTCTGTTGCTATTTCTATTTTTAAATATTTCGAAGGTGACAGCGTTGATGGCTAGAAAGAAAGATGATCTTAAGAGAGAAAATTCCCAGTTATTTAAGGGAGCCGATTCCCTTCTTAACTTAAAACTCAGTATGGGTATTGAACCATCCAAAACAAGCCAGGTTCCAGGCAGCATACCAGCTGCAAAAAGGTAGAACCCAAGCTCATATTGCTCCTTTAAGTTTTACAGTATTAAAAATGGCAAGTTGTGGAGCCTGTGAAAAGTTTGGAGAACCACATCTTCAGCAAGATCGCATTCAAATCTTTAGCTCTCCTTTTTCTACCCAATAAAAAAATTCACACAACGGGAAAAAAACCTCTCCAGTGGAGGCTCTCTCCATCCTTAAGGCAGATAAAAACATACAGAAGATGAATCCATCCATGCACAGTACAGAGCCCACATGCCCCATCTAAAATTCGAGCTGTCAGCAGCAAGCTCTACTGCAGTGCTAGTGGGCACAGATATCCCTTGGACATCTTGAAAAATCCCAGTCATGTTAAATAGTCTTATTCCAAATGGGAACGCTGTGTCATGTGGGTTTCTTATTTCACTGTTCATAATCCTTCTATCCGTTAAATAGCATGGAGTGTTCTGTAAGAGCAGGTTACTTGAAGTTATCAGTAACAACAGGTATTTATCACCATGATTTTTTTTAACATTCAAGTGCATAAAATAGAATTCATGAGACAGACTAACTTTTGTGGGAGGCAACTTATGTGTTTCATAATAACAAACAATTCTGACCTAAACATTGCTTCTGCCCTTTAAATGCTGGCAATCTATTCTGTAAAAAATAGATACTCATTTACCATTTTTGTACTCCAAGTACTCTTGTTCAAGTCATTGCTCAGTATAATAGTTTTTCCTCTCCAGGTTGGTCACAAAGTACGTCACATACTCCACACCTTGCTTAAAAAGTCACCAGCTGCTATTTATAGATCTTTCTTAGGTTGAATTGTTTTACCCTCTTTACTTTCATGCAGGAGGCTGAGATAAACTCAGTGTTGTCCACCACCTCAAACCTAACTGTCCTCGTGCCTTCTCTCCAAGCAATTGAAAACATGGATGAAGATGAGAAAGTCTTTTGGATGTCAAAGAATAACATCCCAACTCTACTGAAGTACGTTAATGGTTTGGGGTTTTTTAATTAATTGTTTTTATGCCAAACAACCCTTTGGTTTGAAGCCACTAGATCAAGATATCTATTATAATTTTAAGGGAGGGACATAGGATTCCTCATCTAGTTATAGAGGTATAAATCTCTGTAGCAACTCCCCTGAAAACAAAGCCATTATTTGTATTATGTCAGAAATGTTTAAAGGCCAAGCTAAGCTCAGAATATATTTAAACCAGGTATTGTACAAACAATTCCTGCTTTAAACCACAGTTTTAGACACACTAAGCATATTTATCTGAAAAAAAAAAAAGTACAAAACCTTTAAATCCCGTTAATTTTCTTTAGGTATCATGTATTGACAGGAGCTTACAGCTTTGCTGATTTCCAGAATTTATCATCCTCTGAAATGCTGCCAACATCTCTACAGAGCAACTTCCTACACTTGTCTAAAGAAAATGGGGTGAGATGACCTGCAAACTACTATGGTATCATACACCAAACCCTGACCACCACTGCCACCGACTTTCTTTTATTAAAAAACCACACAGATATAATGTACCTGTATTTTAAAAAAGACCGTGTCATAAAATTAAAGGAATAGATGAATTACATTGGACTTTCTGGGAGAAACATTGACCTGATTTTCTTCACCACTTTACCTATCTGAAATTTGTCCACAATATTATTTATTCCTAATGTCCTAGTAGCTGCTAAAAATGCTGGACAGTCTAGTAGCAAGCGGAAGCGCAGTCCCTGCCTGGAGCAGCCTGTGTGAACTAATTTTAGAAAAAGAGCATCAAGGAAACCAAATAACTTATTTTAGGGAACTGGGAAGGTAGGAGGAAGCAGTGATACCACTCATATGTCCGCATGTGCAACTTGATAGTCCCAAACCACCCAAAGGTATTTTTAATGGTAAATAACTTCAACTGACAGCCCTTTCCCCTCAGCCTTTTTATTTAGTACTCCATATTCTGAGGGGGATTTTCTGGAAATACATATGGCACATTTAAACACTTCATCCCCATTAAGGGAAGGAAACGTTCCCCCCAACTCCATGCCCCGAGAGAAAAAAATTATGAACGGGGTCCTTCAAAGCTACACAGAAATGGGAGGGCGTGAATCGGCACAGGAGCTGATCCTGCCATGGGGTGTGGGTGGGTGCACGTACCCTGAGTTACCAACCCCCATGCAAGCAACCCCATGGCTTTGCCAGTCTGTGCCCCGGGAGCAGTAGAGTGCCATAGTCACCTCTACTGTGCACGGTTCCCTGAGGGCAGGTGCACACTGTTTTGGAAAGGTGTGGAAATCTACAACACAAACCGCCAGGAAAAGGCTGCCACCACGATGCAAAAGCAAATCCTTTTCTCCTTTCCCTCTTTCAGAATCTCACCCTTGAGGGCGCTCACATTGTGGCTGGTGACATCGCATCCACAAACGGGATCATACACGTTATTGATAAGGTATACATCCACATAGGGAGGATTTGTTCCTCTGCACAACAAGCAGTGGAAAATAATTAGCAGCTCTTGGAAAAAAGTATTTGTGCAGAACAGCATTTTCTCCCGCATGTGACCCTTGCAGGTGCAGCCACAGCATATGCACATGCGCTGATGGGGGAATATCTGCTCCCTTTTCAGGTTCTGACCCCACTCCGCAGCACTGTCATGCCAAGGCTGCTGGCCCGTCTGGAGCAAATGCCCGACTACTCCATTTTCAGGGGCTACATTATTGTAAGTTTTCACACTGTTTTAAGAATATAAATGGTTCTCTGCTTTGTTTGCATTTGCATTGGTATCAGACTATCAGCAGCCATTCTGATTTCTTTTTATGTGTTCCACAACAGCAATACAGCCTGGCAGATGAAATAGAAGCTGCAAACACATACACAGTCTTTGCCCCAAATAATGATGCCATAGAAAATTACCTAAGGGATAAAAAATCTGCTACTCTGGTACGTATTACTCACAGGACATGTCTTAGCTCAGTATCTCATCTCGGTTTCAAGAGAACGGATTGAAATAGGAAGAGAGATTTGTTTTCCAGAAATCCAGTAAGTTTGATTTTGTTTTTAATACCAGAGGAGGTATGGTCAGATGGATCCACCTATATTTTCCTGACTCCCTAGAAGACCCTAGATATCCATTCTGGGTTTTGTCCTTCTCCAGATTAACGGTAATGCTATCATGCTAATAACATCCAAGGCATTTCATCAGTGGACTTTTTTTTTTCCAAAGATCAGTACAGGAATGACCAGGAATAGCACTGAAATGAGTTTCCTAGGTGAACAAGCCTAGTCCCCTGTCACCATTGGCAACACCAACATTAATAATGCCATAAAATATTCTGTTTCTTGAGACTATCCAGATGTTTGCCCCCTTCACTCCTGCAGGGATGCTATCCCCCAGCTACTTTTTGCTTCTAATCCCAGTTTACAAGCACTCTTGGCCAGTCCCAGGGCTCTGAAAAATTTCCTTGGACAAACCCCATTGCTGCTGCCCTCTCCCAGGAGCCCCACACCAGGCTCATGCTTGACCTAGCCACCAGCTCCTCCCACTGGCATGGAGGTGTCCATCCTACCTCCCCTGCCAACCTTAGTCCCCAAGCCCAGAGCCAGTTTGTATTATTTTGACAGCCCACCTCTGGCCAATTTGTATCCCTTTATTCTTATGCCAGGAATACGCTTTAGCTGAAACAACTTCTGTCTCTCTCTGGCATTTGTGCCCGGACGTATTTACAAGGCCAAACAGCTTTATCAATCCTGTCAGTATCCTCCAAGATAAGCTGTTTCCTGTGTTACCCCAGCATCTTTCTTCGCATTTGCTCCAGTTTGAAACAGCTTTATCTAACATGTATATTGAGAGACACTCCTTGCAGAGGAAGCTTCACCAAAGACTTGCTCAATGACATTAATACTTCCCTGCCTCTTCCATAAATATTTACCCTGCTTTTTTTACTTTCATGGTCTCCATTTACAGCCAGGAAGCTGAGGAGCGCAGAGTTCAAACGACTCGTCCCAAAACATTTACCACCAACCAGCAGACCCACAGTAAAAGTTCCACTTGCTGCCTCACTGGAAGAATTCACGCATGACCAAGCTACATCCGCTCAAATGACTTTTGAGCACTATTTTAGTTAGTTTCATGACACAACATTGTCATTTCCACATGACTGTAAGAAGCATTTATAACGAACTTTGAGAGACACATAGGTAGCTTTAAGACATCAATCCCATTGGATTCAGGTTACACACACACAGAAATCCTTTCCATTTCTACTACTTATCAATATATTTCTTCTTTCTTCCATCCTCCCAACCTTGCCTGGTGTGTCAATCTGACAAAGCAAATCAGGCCTAAGCCTTTTCCTCTTCATGAAACACCTTGGGAGAGCTCTGTCTCAGAGGGAAAAGCATGGCACAGGGAAGAAACCCCATTTCTTGGCCTTGACGAAGCAAGGTTTTGTTCTCAGTCTGCTGGTGATTAAAGACAGAAATTAAGATGGGTGAGAGTTAACTTTTCCTCCAAAGCATCCAAGTCAGGAGGATTAAACAGGGTTGGACACTGGTGATTAGCTTTATCTTAATTCCCACCTGCAAATATTTCTTTGTCAAATCTGTGGAAATCAAAATGGAATGTGTCCCACCCTACAAGATGTAAAGACCATTACTTCACCCTGTGAGCAAAATGAGGCAACATCACAAATCTTGCAAACTGGGGTTGCTTCATGCTTTAACACACTTTTGAAGGAGCTGAAGAGCAGGGAGAAGTACAAACATTCAGAATAAGAAGACAGCAGGCAACAGGATTTCCCACAAACACCTTTTATTGCAAAGACATACAGCTGCAGCAGAACTCTATCTGGTGGCTGGGCAGCTCCTAAACCCTCCAAATGCCCCAGCTTGTCTCATATCTACAAATCTCTCACATCACATCCTACTTCTGCTTCCTCCTCTGATTTAGGCAGAGCTCTGGGAATCCCCTCCCTGGCAACAACATGCAGAAGCCTTTCGAAGCCCTCACAAAATTTTGATGTACAAAGACTTCACCACATCAGTGAGAGAGTGTATTAATTTTTCAGTGAGGCATAGGAAACTTTTCAATTACCAGGTGTGCCTCTAGTACTTTATTGACTGAAGATGACCTTAAAGATTAAAAAAAACCTAGAAATTATATAAATTATTGTAAACATTCATCTATAGGTTATTGAGGGCTTCCCAAAGGAAGAAGGAATGCTTATGGGTAAGACTCATGAATGTGCAACTTTTGATGTCAAATGAACTCATGAAGTTGAGAGTTCTAAAAAGTCATCTGACTAACTTTTCTCTGAATCTGTCAGCCAGCCCTATATCCAGAAAGATACATTATCAGGCAGAAGGAAACCTTGGTCCCACCACTTCAATAGCCTTCCATGGTCCCATGGTCAATAAAAGCTTCATTATGAAGAGCATAGACTATCCACAGAAAGAAATACGAAATAACCTGCCAGCTGGAGAAGCTTCTCCTTAAATTCAGGCAATTTATGTTTGGCTTATACCCTGTGGAAAAAACTATTGCAAAGAACTTTCTATGCTTTGTTACATAACTCTGAATTTAATCGTGTGTTTGCAGGATGAGGCCCAAATCCGCTATCACATTGTGCTGGATGAGAAGCTCCTGAGGAACAACCTGCACAATGGCATGCACAGAGAGACCATGCTGGGGTTCTCCTACCAGGTTGGGTTCTTCCTCCACAATGACCAGGTACTGCTGCCTGCCCTTGCTCCGAGAAACAGGTTTCCTGCTTTTTACAAATCTAGTTTCAAGTTTAAACTGACATGCAGTCAAAAAGAGCTGTACACCCACATTAGCTTCCGGGACTTAATAGCACAAAAGATGTCACTCAAATGCAATGTCTCTCTCAGACCTGTTTAATTCATAGTCACCCTTGAAGCATCTTTGATTGCATTTTATTTCAGTTATGCTGTTCCCATTTAGCATTGCATTTTAGAAGCTACTATAGTGGACCTGCATCTCTAGCAGCTACTAGCCTGCATCGCAAAGCAATCATTCATATGACTCCCAAAAGCTACTAGAAACCTGCCTTCAATAATAAAACATTTATTCTATTTTTTGTGGATTTACTCCACTTTCAATCCTACGAATGCAAAGCATTTTGCAACAAATATGAATTCAACACCATCCATGGGAAAATCAGGCACAGCAAGACTAAGCAACACACCCAATTCTGTGGCACAGCTGGGAAGAGAACTTGGTCCTCCTTCTTCTTTGTCCCAGAGCTCCCTCCAGGCATACGCAGAGGACAGAAAGCTTCTCACGAAAGCAGTTCCAGCCCTGCTGTTTGCTTTTCCCACAGCAGACCCTTCAAAGAAACACCTGCTCATGGGGCTGTTGCTGGTGAGGGCACAACGGGAATATGGGGTAGCAGTAAGATGCTGAAAGTCCTCCTTGAAGGAGTAGCTTCCCTGAAGCCCATCATCCCCCAGAGAGCAAACCCAGCTCTTGGCTTGCCTTAGGCTCCTTCTTCGAAACCTTTACATCCCGCAGTGGAAAAAGCTTCTCTGCCAAATCCTATTGCTAAGAAGCTTCAACAGGCTACATATCATCTCATGCCCTCCAGTCCAGTGAAGCTCTTAAACGCAGCAACTGGAATGTGTGCAAGCGCTTGATGTTAACTACATTCTTTGGTTTTCATGAAGTGTGGCTTGTACACATTGCTCCTCCCTTCACCTGCTCCTGCTCTAGTTAGCATACGGCTACCAACTCCCCTGCTGATTTCTAACTGATTGCATTTCTTTCACAGCTATTCATAAATGATGCACCTATAAACTATGCAAATGTTGCAACAGATAAAGGAATTATTCATGGATTGGGAAAAGTCCTGGAAATCCAGAAGAACAGATGTGATATTAACGATACTGTGATCACTGTAAGTGGTTCTGTTCATATAGATGTTTAAAGACCCATCAGGGAGATCTATAGCCAAACACAGCTAAAATGCACAGGGTACGTGACACTGTATTTCCCAGTAAGGAATGCATACATTTTCCACAAAGGATATTCCTACCAGAGTTTTAGCATCTATCAAGACTGCTTTGATGCTGTAATCGGTATACTGACAGCCTAGATTAAATATAGTTAGAATAGCACAGGAATAAACAATTTCTGAGCTGTAATTATCAGAAAATAATAGCAATGAAATATTCTAATACATCTTCTCAGCCAAACGACTTGTTTATAAAGCCAACAAGTGGAAATATGGAAAATATTTTTAGTAAGGAAAAATGTTTACTTTTATTCCAGGTAAGGATTACTGGTGCCCATACACATGAACCCCTCATGCCCTCTGAGTAAAGCATTCTCCCTGTTTTTTTACCTATGAAATACAAGTGGTTGTACATTCCTTTAAAGAATAGGATGTGTTTACTCAAACTGGCAGAGAAAAGTTCCCTTTCTCTTTTCTCCTGAATGAGTCAAATAGGACTACAAACATGCAACAAACTAGTCAAGGAAGACAAAGTGAGACTCATGCTTCAGTTAAAGCAAATTTAACAGGCATGAACTTTTGTAGCTTAATTCTTTTCTTTCGGGTACAGTCCCATATTTTAGTATATTTCACTGAAGGCTTTCCCCCAGCTTTGCTCAGTCAGGCCCTTTGCACATAGTCCTTTGTTTTCCCATGGAAAATTATTTTCCCTGATATGTTCAAATGCAGCAACACACTTAAACATTCATTTAAGCCTTTCTAAGAGAATATAGTAAGCTAAACAAGAATAATATTAAACAATGTGTGCTAGGTACACGTATCTCAGCATTTTCCAGAAACTGACCTTAAATGGGCAAATGATTCACACACACATATAGCATAGGACACACGTGGCACAAGGTTTCCATTTCCAAGCTCGCTTGCCCTTGTGCCACAGGCAAACTGTGTCCAAGTTCAAGATTTGCCTCCTATTGTGCTTTCAATGGGGAGGCCTTTGGGAAGCATTGCTTTAGAAAAGCAAAGAGAAATATTCAAAAGAACTCTCCTTTTCCTTCCCCCTGGGAGAAAGCTTCCCACGATGTGTCCCTACAGGCCAGCTGGTCAGGGTGTTCTTCCTTGCTAAGCAGCTACCGTCACCACCCTTACCAAAGGGGTTATCCTGATTATGCACCCTGAGGGCTAGGTTTATATATATAATTCAAAATTATGCATTTTCTATTAAACAACCTGTCTGCAGCTCTATACAGTCTGTTAACTGTCTCCCATTTGTGTTGCTTAAGGAAAAGTGCAGAATTTGTTCACAGCCGTCAAGTTGTCCCCCAGGAACAAAAGAAATAGTAAGTATTTTATCATTAATAATAATTAATTTTAATCAAAACTGAGTATAGATGCATTCAATCCTGGTTTTAATATAATTGCCTCAGTTTCATAAAAAGTTATCATAGTTACTTCAGCCTGCTACATACATTACTTACAGCCAACAGATTCAATCCATCCTGGAAGTAAGGGAGCACAATTTAGGTCAGCTTAAAGATAGTTTTATCCTGAAAGACTAGTTTCTAGTATGCATTGGGACAACTCAAGCCTCCTCTAACTGCAAAGGTTATCTCTAACATGCAAAACTGAGGGAGTTGAGCATGGTCTGCAGTATGCTTGCTACAGGAGGAATTACAGAAGCAGCTTTTAGCCCTTGAAATCAGAGATGTACAGAAGGGCAAACTCAACCTGGCCCCAGCAATATGCTGTAAGTTATGGTCACAAGGAGACTTAGAGACTAGAGAGACTTAGTGTGCCCAGGTCCAACACATGAGAAAAGCAGATATTTAGCAGGTCCCTGTCAACCATGATGAGATCATGAGTTCCTTGCCATTCAGATTTCCCTGGGAAAGCCCCTCTGTGGGAATTACATAAGCACGTTTTCCTTTATACTTTTTTATTGTGTAATTAATTATGCCAGTAATAGAATTCCAAAGCAGATCAAGTCTCATCCATCCCATTAAAGTAACTGGTGGGCAAAGCCAAACTGAAGTACACACAGCTAAAACCCAAAAACATTAACATTTCCTTGAGAATGAGCAGCTGGATGGATGCTTTTCTCAAACTCCTAACAAGCATACAATAAGACTGGCAAGTCGTCTTCTGTGAACAATCTTTCTCAACTGTGTCGAGGCCTGGAAGATAATGTTTCAACAGCTGTTTTTGCAGAACCTCGGCACTCAGTTTTCCAAGAAGAATTAGGAAGAACAGGAAATGTGTCAGAAAAAAATTCTGTTCAATTCTGAGCAAAGGCAATATTAGACACATCTTTAAAATGCCACAGGGCACCAAGTTAAATTGATCATATGTTCGCTAGCAAAAATCATTTAGCTAACGCATTTTTATTTCTAGAAGTATTTCCTTCATCTTCATTGTGAAAGTGTGAGTCAGTGCACAGCATGCATAAAGTTATGTCACATTTTTTAAAACATTTCAAACTAGCTGATCAATATCATTCAGAAGCGCAGCTGTTTCTCCAATTTTTGCACAGGCAGGGGAGAAGAAATACTGCGTCCTCTCAGAAAACAACATGAGACTGTACACCATCCAGATCGGGTGCCAGCCAAAGTGTGCCAAAACTGTCATTGTGAGTACACCATTTCTGTCACAGAAAAAGCCAGGAATCACCATACCTGACCTTCATCCTCCTCGTAATGCCCGCTAAACACATGCAGTACATCAAGGCAGTCCATGACCATATATTTATAGGCCTTTTATTCTGGATGCAGCAGAGATTAGAAGGTTAAACGCTGCTGATGGCTGCAGCATAGGAAGATCTGTCTGGGAGATGATATGGTGCAGAGGGAGCACAGGATCAGGAAGGGTATCCCCATGCTTGTCCCTCGCAATCCCGTCCACCTTTCCTTGGGGTGGTGGAGAGCATCTGGGTCCCACCAAGGACTTGGGGTGGCAGCCTGAGCCCAAGCACAATAAGGAGCATGGCCAGAGACCAGAAGAGCTAAGTGCTCCTAAAAATCCACATCTATAGTTCACCTCCACCCAGCAGCAGTCCCAAAGGATGATACTCAGTGGCCACATGCTTGCTGTCCTGATCCTGACTTTCAGCATGGCATTTCTTGGTTTCCAGACCAGGGAGTGCTGCGCAGGTTTCTTCGGGCAGCAGTGCCAGCCCTGCCCAGGGAAAGCAGGGAATGCCTGCTTTGGAAATGGTGTCTGCCTGGATGGCATCAACGGCACAGGCGCCTGCGAGTGTGAAGAGGGGTTCGTTGGTACAGCCTGCGAAAGCTGCGTCGAAGGCAAATATGGGCGCAACTGTGATCAAGGTACTGAGCATCCCCCAACCACACAGGCACCTTCACTAGTCTTGTCAGATATCAAAACCTTCCCCTTAGATCTTCTAACCATGTCCATTCCAGATCCTGGAAAGGCACATCGCTTCCAGGGTAATAGGCCAGTCTTAAAAACATCATTAACCCCTTTTCTTTCCCCATTATGGTATTTTTCTCTCTGCTCGCTTGTTTGGAGACAGTCCTTCCTACTCTGGCACACTACAGGCTTAGAACAGCATCCAACAAGAATAATTCTCTTTAGCACTGATTTTTCACCAATGCTTTCCCATTAAACTACAGTTTCAGTCCCTGTACTTCATAGAATCACATCACAGAATCATAGAACGGCCTGGGTTGAAAAGGACCTTAAAGATCATCTAGCTCCAATGCCCCTGCTGTGGGCAGGGTGGCCAACCACTAGAGCAGCCTGCCCAGGGCCCCATGCAGCCTGGTCTTGAACACCTCCAGGGATGGGGCATCCACAACTTCTCTGGGCAACCTGTTCCAGCACCTCACCACCCTCACAGTGAAAAATTTCCGCCTAATATCCAACCTAAATCTCGCCTCTCTTCATTTAAAAACATTCCCCCTCATCCTATCACTATCAACC
>NW_010110292.1:29755-34283 GCF_000699245.1 Pterocles gutturalis | reverse complement strand
ACTTAAAACTACCTTTTGGAGACTTTATGGTATTCCAGCAATAGTTTTCCATTAGAGCTTGGGCACATCCAGTTGTTCTCTGAGCTTGGTGTGTCCAGGGGCATTTTTTTAAAAGCTTGATCCCATGCTCACATGAAATGGAGTGGAAATATTTTAAGTGATTTTTGGTGGCCATTTGATAATCAAGATGAGGGGTTGTAGAAGTATGCTGCTGTCTTCAGTGAGGGCTCAGACATAAGATCATGTTCTTGTGGTTGTACAGTGTGTGCCCAGATTACTACTCCACCTGTGAGCAGTAAAACATGCCGTTCCATAGCCACATCATCTCCACCCCAAGAAACAACAGATTTGGGACTTGTTTGAGTATAGGTTTTTTTATATGTAATATACCCCAACTATAGAAAAAGACAACGATGAGACAACTGATGTCTTTCACTTGACATCCATTATTTCAGAGAGAAGTATTTTAGGTTGTTTTCCAGGCATACAGAAAGTAAGAAAAGGTCCAAAATTATCAAGATACAGAATAATCAACCAGAAATTCAAGACACACCATGTGTACTGTTTCCTTGTGGAGAAAGAGGTAGTAAAGTTGTAAAAACTAGTGTGGTTTAAGTCATCCTACAGATAGACTCTTACAAAAAAACTACAAATTTAATGAATGCTTAGGGTTTATCTGTTGTGGGTGGTTGTTTTCTTGGTTTTTTGTTTTTTCAATCAGTAGAGCTTAGGGAATGAGAACCACCAGACAAGAGTTGTTTTCTTTATGCCAGTAATACAGTTTCTCACATGTGCAGCAGCAATTACACAGTTTGAGGATTTGTCCATAATAAATCAGACACAACAGAACTGCTGTAACCATAGCTCCAGAATTCCCTAGGAAATTCCAAGGGAAAAAAAAAAAAATTGGCATAACAAAAGGTCTTGATTTAAAATCCTGAGAAAAAACGTACAAAAGGCCAAACTATTAGGAGAAAAAACACAAACCCATAAGGGAGGGTCCTCAGGGTCAGAACCATCAGCTGCTTGAAGTGCACACAGACAGTTCTCTCCATCCACGTCCTGGAGAAAAAACCTGGAGTAAATGAGCTGCCCTGCAAAAGCACCATGTGTTGCATTAATATTTCTGCTGTTTTACCACCTGGGCAATTTTAAGGTAGGTTTCTCACTGGTATGGGGAGCAGACAGCCCATGCTGAATTACTGCTCAGCACAGACCAAAGCCTGAGGAGACACGTGCAAAAGTGTCTATTGATCTACGGTACCGCATGCTGGAGAGGAGGCTTCAGCACTGGCATTGCCGAGCTTCCTTCTGGCCATTTGCTCTGGATCTTGGCCAGAGAGTTTCCCTGTCGTACCTTGACTGTGTCCCAGTGACACAGATGAGAGCGCAGGGGCCACGCTGGGGATGCTGTCGTGCCTTACAGCACCGGGGCAAGACAAGCAAGTGCTGGAGGACAGACCAGTTGCAGTGCTCTTGTTGAAGATGGTTATATGGGGAAAATAATTTGCTCTATTAAAGCTAATCAAAATCCACACTGACCCACAAATTATTTTAACCGGGAATATTTCCATGGTTTGCTCCCTGTTGTGGCCCCACTTGCCACCCACTGTAAACTGAAAATGTGATGAAGAAAGTTATCAACGGCTGCCTTCCGCTCTCCCAAGAGGCAGCGGTTTCTGTGTAGCACCAACGTCTGCTCCTGCAGCTGCCTGGAGGGGCTGAGGAAGCCAACAGGGCTGGGTCTTACATGAAAGCCCATCAGGGCCAGCACCTGCAGTCACAGCTTGTTGTCCCTGGTAACACTTAAATAACTGATTAAAAACACGTGAATCCCCTGTCACCCCATCCCTGCATTGGATATTGCACAATAATATTTAAATACCGTATAAACAAGTCATCCCTACATGGAAAAGGCTATCGGCAGAGAGGGTTGGGTCCAGCTTGGCGTGTACCAGTGCAGTTCCTGGGGGCACTCCTGCCAAGCCCGACTGCAGCTTCTTGAGTCACAGAGGAAATAGGTGAGACTAGAGGAGAGGAATCGAGACACTGTCTGTGGCTGTGAATGGTTTTTTGGGTGGTGAAGGCCATCCAGTCCCCTGTGGAAGTCAGAGCCAGCTGGGAACAGACTGCTTCAGGAGTGCCCACGGGAGCCTGGCTGTCCCACTTTCAAGATGTTCACTGCTCCAGCCGTCCCAACACCAGTGTTCTGGGTGAGAGGGAAAAATGAGGAAAACAGAGAGGAGTGAGCACTGATGGAGGAACGAATGCTGCCCTCTCCCTCTCCTGGAGCTGGTGTTACAGTGGGCCAGGGGAAGCCTGTCTCCGTCCACGTGCATTCACACCCTGATGCATCACAGAGGAAACTCCCACACCAGTAGCCCAATGAAGTTCATGAAGTTTTCCCTGGCCTCACATATGGTGTCACCTGGAGGCAGCACCTGTGGTGTGTGGGGTGGAAGTGTTTCATGTTGGGGGTCCAGCTTTCAGGGAGCTCAGCTCAGCGACTCCAAGTCCCTCATTAACACTCCTTATTAAGGACGTTTTCAGGAAACACTCCCTGCAGAGAAAGCATCTCCTTAGCCATGCCTCGAGAGGCTGAAGAGGGTTTCTCTTCCTTACTGGGGTCCTCAAGTCTTGCGTTGACCTTCCCGTTTTGCTGCTCTTCACTGACCGTTCTGGGTCACGCACCACCTCATTGCTCAGCCCCACTCACACAAATGTTTTATCTGAGACATGTGGAGAACTGAATTAACTGTTTTGCTCAACCTCATAAATGCTTAATAAGGAACGGTTAAGAACAGAGGTCCCTGCAATAAAGGCAACCGACCCAACAGCCTTTCCATTTCCACCCATTGGGGCTGTCCATGGAGGTGTTTTGCCATATGATAGCAAGGTTACGCCCTTCAGACCAGCTTTACTCCCTGGTGGTGAGGGGATGCTGCTGTGCTTCCCATCACCGCACTCAGTGCTTACCTCTGCCGCAGGCTGGAGGCGTCCCGGGGTTCTGGGGTGCGCAGGAGGCAGCGAGATGGCAGAGCTGTTCCCTGGCCAGGCTCTGGGTCTGGCTGGGATGGGATTAGCTGGCAAAGCTCTTTGGGGTGGCCGAGGCCTGGAAATATCCTGTGCAAGAAAGAAACAGTTTTTAATTCTCAGCCTGGAGAGATGTCTGGCCTGAAAACAGACACAATAGCTTTATTTTTTTTTTTTTTAAAGTCTGAGACAGCATATTGGGTATGCAGCTGCACACCTCAATGCCTCTGGCTTGGAGGTAGCCCCAGGAATATAACAATCCAATGGCTGCATGGTGAAAAACAGGAGAAACCTTAGAGTCCCCATCACACCCCTGTGATGCCTGTAGCATCCCTGCCTGAGACACAGGACTGAAGGGATGCAGGTAAAACCGTGCTTGCAAAGACCACTCCCTCTCTGAAGCAAGAGGCTGCTGCTATTGCTTATTGTATTATGCCAGTGATTAGCGGTCTTCAACATGTACAAGTTTTTCACCTATCAAGTTTCATGAAGGCTGGACAGGACAACCAAACAGGGTGACAGGGTTACCTTGCTCTGCGCTCTAAATGGACCTGCGGGCTGAAAGCACATCGTATTCTGCCTACTAGAGAATCGAGAAGTTTTAAGCCTTGAATTTTGCAAGTAATAGGGAAGCTATGTTCCAGAGCCTTTTAATTAGCCACATTATTGATGCACTTAAGGTTGGAAGCAAGTTTCACACACATACACTCCCTATATGATTGCCCATATAATGCCTGCAAACCCTGTATACATGTATATACGTGCCCATACAAACACACGCAGCCCTGCACCCACCTATGATCAGTTATTGCTTTGTTTGTGCACATAGCTGTCCCTAATAGGATACTCAGAGCATTATATTTTCCATTTGTCTAATGAGTTTCAGTGTAAAGCCTGTCCCTGGGGAGAAGTTACCCACACAAGAACCAACTGCCTGCTGTTGCTTAGTCTCTGTGCCGAGTCGCTGGCTTCCAGGTGTCGATTTAATAAACACAGCTGTGCTCACCACTTGGAGGGCACCCAAAAACCCAGCAGTCTCCTTAGACTATGCATAAATGCAATGCTCGACAGCTGCATCAGCCAAAGCTTGGGGATCTATTGCTCCCCAAGGACCTTGCCCTGTGACTGCAGGAAGGACAAGGCAGACTAAATCCCACCGACCACCGGCTCCAAAGAGCTCCTGGAGGAATAGCAAGAAAGCAAATCTGGCAGATGCTGCAAACATCTAGGAAGGACACTGACACTAGCAAACGGTGAAATTAATGACTTCCCCTGTTACCTTCTACATCTTGTGGCTCTCCTCCAACCCAGAAATGGCAAGGTTTCTTTTGGAAATCCTAGGAAAAGTGTCCCATCTAGTAGGTCTGACTGATATAAAGAGGCTGGATGTGTTGGGGGGGAACTCAATGGAGATTGTGGGGAACTTGTCAACAACCAGCTGGGAAGGATACCTATTCCTTACTGACTACAGCCAGCTTCCTGCTTTTGTTCTAGT
>NW_010110292.1:6710-29724 GCF_000699245.1 Pterocles gutturalis | reverse complement strand
TGCTGAAGTGCCGGCTGTTCCCAGGAACAATGGAGCTATGGAGCTAGAAACAAATCCCATTCACTGAAATGTTTTGTTTTTCTCTTCCTCTATATCGTTCAGAGAGAGACAGCCTTCTGCTATCCCCCGCAACTGAGCCCTTTGCTTCTTTGCTGGCCCTAACCTAATAAAGCTAGTTGGGAAATATTTTGGTTAAATGGGTTTAAGTCAGCCTGAGTGATTTGTGACCTTTTCCATAAGAATGTGGGGTCTGCACTGAACTTAGAACAAAATTGCCAGAAAGAGAAGTAAATCAATACCCTTTCCTTATAACCCTCAAAATAACTTCATGGCTAGGATGCTCACTTGAAATGGGGTCAGTTTGGGTTAAGTCTAATGTTTCCTATGCAGTATGCTAAAGGTCCCATTTCTGCTCCACATAAAAATGTGTCTGAGGCTCCTGAGGCTTTAGTCCAGGAATGGCCAAATACGATATACCTGGGGGATCATCCCAAGGAATGAGGATCCTGTAACTCAGCACTAAACCTCAGACTTACCACTGACTGGTAATCTCAGAAGGGCTTGTTTCCAGGAGATAAAATACATGCAAACGGCAAGAGGAGCTTTGCTAGGCTTGCTTACTGAAAAATCTGTACAGCACTTTCATTCCTGGCAAATTATCTACTTTACTTGCAGCTAAAAGAAGTTAAGTGAATGCTGCTTTATGATCCAAGCTACCTGACTCCAGGTTCAGGTCAGAGGTATTTGGGAACCTGAGTGAAGAGCAATTGTGCATGCTAGCATCCAGCATGGTCACTGTCAGCTATGCTACGGGGCAAGGAGGACCACTGGTAGCTGTCCTGCGGCGAGATGGAGCACACACCAGTGACACCCACAGCCACACCAGGGTCAGAGAGGCTTCACCAGCCTCGCTGGGAACACGCATCCCATCAAACCACATCTGCAGGACAGCGGTGCAACTCTGTACCTGAGAGACAGGGAGTTTGGGAGCCGGAGGTGCTGGCCTGCTCGGGGGTGTCCTTCGAGGTACATCCTTCGCAGGTGCCGGCTGTGCTGCCCTGGCAGGCTGCCCCATGCTACAGCCAGTGGGGAGGGCAGGAGGCTGCTGCGGGCTTATTCGGAGCCCTGGAGCTTGCTGGGAAGGAGGTTTTGATGGGATTTCAGGGAAGCCGATCACCTGTGCAGAAGACCCACAAAGCCCAGGAGTTAGGCGCTTCCATTTCAAACCATCCTTTTCAGTCTCTGCTGCACTTTTGAGTATCTGCGAGAGGTCTTTGAGCCACGCAGTAGAAAATATTGCTTGAACACTGGTATGTGTTGCATAGGTCTCACAAGCATTGATTAGATAGACTGGGACAATTTGGGATCATGAGGCAGAAATGGGAACCAAGAAAACAGAGTCACTCAGGTGTTACTGTTATAAATGACGCTTGCAAACAAATCCAGTGTTTGCAATTTCCACAGTTTTGAGAGGGGAATGTGACAGAAGAGGATCCATCAGGAGACACAAGCAGCCACACAGGCCTGGTCAAACCCCAGCTCTTCCCTTTAAGGAAATGGCTAGAAACAGATGCTACATTCAGCTCCCACTGACTTTCAGCCATGGGGGGTGGCTGGCTGTCTGTTTTTCCCATCCTTTGATAAATCCACTAACTGCAGCGTGAGAGGGAACCACATCCCACATCTCAGGACAGCTGCATCCCTCTGTGGGGAGGTGGAAGGTGACCATGTCCCTACCTTCCTCTGCTGCTGCGGGGTTTTCAACTTGAAGGCAGGGTTTGCGTGTCCGGTTCCAGAGGTGTCACTGACAATCAGAGAAAGAAAAGAGTGTTACTTCCTGTGTTTTCTAGTTTTTCTTTAACTGAAGTAAAAAAAAATGAGAAGTAAATACTGACTATACCAACAAACCCATTTAGTTATATTCCTCACAGCCTTTGCAATTTCTCTTCTGTCCTGACGTGGAAAGGGGGTGGATGCAAGCAGACAAGGCACAGCACTGACAATTTACCTGAACTGCGGCATCTTCTTTAGAGAACAGATGGCAAATCTATTCCAGCATTTCAGATAATAGAATAAAAACATGATTCCAATGAGAAGGAGAATGGGAGCCAGGATTGCGAGAGTTATCACAACTGCTGAAGGGCCTGAAGGCAAGAAAGTCGAGTCAGTTAATTGGAAAACTCTCTGCTCGCCATCTAACTCAAGTTCTTCCGGTCCCACTCACCTTCGGGCATGGGGGGACCACTGTCCAAGCTTCCTCCCGTCCCCTGCTTGTTGCAAAATGGGGGGGCCCACCCCTGGTTGCAGTGGCAGTTCTTGTTGTTGTTGCAGACCTGGAGCAGAAAGACACAAAGATTTTAGTGCCAGCTCCTAAAGAATCTACAAGCTAAAAAAAAATAAGGCTTTGATAGAGAAAATACTACAGAAGAAACTCTTATTGGCATAAACAGGGAGTTAAGTGCCGGGAAACATTTTCTTTTCAGTGCCTTTTATTTCCTCAGAAATTCTCCCGTTCTCCAAAAGACATTGGTTCTTCAGCTGAAGTGCCACTAACCTGGATTCAGGAGAAAAGAAGCATTTAAAAATGTCTTTTTCCTGTTTTTATCTCTAAATGGAAGGACTTCCATCCCGTGAAGATTTCTCATTGCTTGGCCCACCGCTATTTGTTCTATTGTCTAGGCAGCCCCTGGAGGGGGATCTGATTAGGGACGTCCTGTGCTAATTGTGGCATTTAATTTGATTCTGTGGAATAGCTGACAACCACTTCCTACAGCTTTACGGACCATAAGACAGGAAGCAGACTGGGAATGAGAGAGCAGGGTGAGTCCCTCTCCTTGCTGGGTACATCCTGGGGCCTCCCAAACCAGGCAGGCAGGCACACACTGCTGCACGCTGCTGTATTTATCTCTCCTCTCCATTGTGTTTTGTGCCAGAAACAACTACAAAAGGTATAAAAAATTCTCACCAGACTTTGCTCTCCATCCTCTGCAGGCACAGCAGAGCACAGTTTGGGATAAACTGCTCTAAACATGACTTTTTATTATGGTTTTCCCTCAAAGTCTCATCTTTTTTTATTCAATCTAAACTGAGCCCAGAAGATTTTCCTGTAGGGTAACCCCTTCTTGTTTTCCATTCACTGCAATTCACAACCCTCCTGAGGACCTTCTTAAATCCTATGTCACAGACCAGAAAATGCATCAAACATGAAAGGAATGTGCCAATTAATAATCAAGAAGGAGAAGTCCAGAGCGAGCCTAAGCATGGTATCAGAACTGAGCTGAACAACCATCCACAGATGGATGGCAGCCCATCCTGCCCCAGTATGAAACGTAGATGAAAAGGAAGACACCTACTCCATGCCCATGGCATTTCTTGCTACAGCTTTCAGACTCGAAGATGACAGATGTGTTCTGGCAGCGTCCCTCAAAGCAAACCTGCAGAGAAGGGATCCAAAAACACCATGGTATCAGAACTGAGCTGAACAACCATCCACAGATGGATGGCAGCCCATCCTGCCCCAGTATGAAACGTAGATGAAAAGGAAGACACCTACTCCATGCCCATGGCATTTCTTGCTACAGCTTTCAGACTCGAAGATGACAGATGTGTTCTGGCAGCGTCCCTCAAAGCAAACCTGCAGAGAAGGGATCCAAAAACCTAATGTTAGCTCTCTGGGTTATGTACCATATCACTGCCTTACTATTTTGTGACTCGCAGGGTCCCAGACACCTTGGCAATACAAGTAACACCATGGGCAGGACAACATGCCATGAAGTTAACCTGGTTCTCAAGCAAACATTTAATCACTACCCTAAATCCCAGCTAACACACATCAGAGAACTCAGAAGTTGATAACTTGGCCATGCCCATACGGGAATTCTGTGGAGGAGCTCTCAGGTGTCTTGATTTCTAATTGTGTGCCACCTCTAAACAAGACAGCCTCAACCAACTGGCAAATCACAGATTTAGCATTAGCCCTAGACTTCATCTGACAAAGACTTAAGGCATGGCCTTCGATACGTGTTCTTTCATTACTTTTCAGAAGCCTCTAAGAAATTATTTTTCCTCTCTCTTGATCAATGGCTTGACAACCACAAAGCACTCTCCAGATGGAAAAGCGATACCTTGAACCTCCTCAGAACCATTACAGGCTTACTTACATGATGGCTCCCACATTTTGTTCCTGTCAGCACCAAGCCAGGATCCAGCATCTCCTTTTCTTCGCTCTCAGATCTGTACACATGGGTCCCTCGGCACCTCAGCTGTGTCCTCTGCATGTGGATAGTGGTGTCTATGGCCACCGCATTGGACTGCAGGGGTTTGGAAGCCGAGCTCTGGCACTGGATCTTCCCACATTTAGCATCTCTGATTTCAAAGGAAAAGCTAGAGTGATTATTTCTGGCTTGCTGAATGTTTTGCAGGCATCAGATCTACATATAAATTCAAGCAGCAAAAGAGGAAGCACCTCCCAAGAGCTGGCCCAAGCAACAGAGTCTGATGGGTTCTGATGGTACCACTTCACTGTCCCCATGGGCAGGCCAGCCTCAACAAAATCACAGATAAGACTAAGAAGTTTTTGTCTCGGCTAAAAAGCTACATTTAACTTATGGATTTAAAAATCCCCTCTTCTGCTGCTTTGAAAAAATATCAGCTAGATGTTTTAAAATGCAAAAGGCAGAGACAATGGTAAACTTAAAGCTGTGTCTGACGAGGATGCATCTGGTTTCCCAGAAGGCAGAGGGAGGGAGTGAAACCAAAGCATGGACCAGTTTTATCTAGTAGCCCATAATTTTGTAATATATAAAAACATCTTTTCCAACGAGCAGCTCTTGGCTGCCACGCAGCTTTCTACCTCATCTCACACTTCTTGTAGTTGCCGTAGATGTCCTTCCCACAGTTCCCGTAGATGTCTCCAGCAGCATTAACCTTCTCAAAGCAGGCGTCTGGTGCTGGCCTTGCTCCTGCATGGAAGAGACTCACGTGGCTGATTCCTGTGGAGCCTGGTACCCCATCTCACTGTATTCCAACCATTCAGTTGTTCTTTTTCTGTGATGGTTTGAGCATGGGAAATTTTTACTGCCTCCTCCAAGTGAGGAAGGCAGGAGAAAAGCCTCCTCAGACTCTGCCACTGATACTGCCTTGCACAGGGTGAATAATAGTAGGATGCCACATAGTATTGCCTGTTCAAAGGACAACATATTTCTCTCCAAGTAGTGTCCTTACCAGGCCCCCACAGCTGCAAGCACTGGTCTGTATATGTGAGACACATGCCACTGTAGCAATACGCCTTTCCTCCATCGCAGGAAGCTCCATCGATTTGGTAAGAGTTGGCAGGACAAAACGGTGACTCGCCAGTGCAGTATTCTGGGAGGTCACAGAGTCCTGACTGTTCCCTGCAGAGAGTTCCCGGAGACATCAGCTAAAAAGATACAAGGGGAAAAAAACTAAATTAGTGCTTGGCTCCTTTGTGCTTTCATGTCTGCACAATGTCTCCCTGTAGATAAGAAAACATCTTGGCATGTGTCTCTTCATCCACCTTGTCTTGGTTTTTTTGAGGTCAGCAGTGACCCAAATGACTCTGTAACTTCATTAACTGCTGAGCTGTGTAGAATCAGATTAATGACAGGTAATTGATAGGTAGCAATGAGATCATGCACAGAAAATAAGGCTGCTAGATCTCAAGGGGACACTGATCCATCTCCCTGTTCCCTAGGGTAGGATCTGATTTACCTAGACCATTTCTGACAGATGTTTGTATAATCTGTTCTCAAAACCCTCCCTGTCTGGAAAGTTTGTTTCAGCGTTTGCCCGTCATTTCTGCTGGAGACATTCTCCTAACGCGTCACTTATTTCTCCCTTGCTTACGAGTTTACACAATTCATTCTTGCCCTGTCTGCCATGGACACAGAGAATGGGAGGGCACACACTGTTACATCTAGGAGCTTTTTCCAAGTCTCTTGCAAAAGGAATGAGTCCAGGTGGATTCCTGGAAAATTATTGTAAGAGCACAGAGTCAATGTGCAAACACAAAAATGAACTTAAGAGAAATGTCTGCCTATGTTCATTTTTGAGCTAATTTGTTGTAAAAACTTGAAAACTTTGGCTCCAAAATCAGAAACACATTTTAACCAGCCTCCATAAGGAAAGCTAAGATCTAAAATGATAGTGATCACACGTGCACAATCCTCTTTGCTAGCATTTCTTCAGCAAGCACCTGGGCTAAAGGATCACATTTCTTGCAGGTAAGAAGCCAAACTCCATGTCTGGCTGTGTTTGCCCCCATTTCCCCTCCATTTTTCAGCCTCACACTTCCACCACTATTATTCTCTCTCCTCCCTTAGGAAACCCAAGGGTCCCACCTTGCACTGGTGACAGCAGCTGCCGTGGGCACATTCGGCGCCCAGCTTCAGGGAGCAGGTGCTGGCGTTGCAGCAGGGGTTCTTGCATTCCTGGAAGACAGCGAGATGCAGCAGAGTTTACAAGGCAGATGTTGAAGACCATAACGTGCCAGAGCATCAAAATGTAAGGCTGGTGTTAATCTGTTCTCATACATGACAAATTACATGCAAACAAAGCAGCAGCCTTCCTTCCACAGTACATTCATGATATCCAACATGTGCTGAATTACAGGACTGGGTAATTGTATCCTCTGTTGGACTGAGTGGATACTACAGGCTGTGCTCATTACATCTGATGAGTCTGGGCTGCTTATTCCAGCTCCTTTTTGTCCCATTAGTCAAAGTATGAACTTGGAAAAGTGAGATGCAGTGTTGAGAGAAGCTCCATCCTTACCAAGAATGGAGCTGGAATTAAAGTGAACTTTACTGGCTGGAACTGAAACATCTAAGATCACTTTTTCTTTTCTTTTCCAAAGGAAGTCTTCATCACCTCTGTTCAAACATGGATTACACCACCCCAACTACTACACACTGTAAATTTAGTTAGACATGACACTTTACAACCTTGATTTACATTACATATACATTCACATTCAGGGAAGGTATACCTATCTGCTGCACCAAAAAAAAAAAAAAAAAATCAAAAGAGCTGTTTACATATCACATAACTGTATTTGCAAAATACATAATAAAATCATTGTGTCCCACTAAACCCCAAATGGTTGGATCTGAACAATTGTTACCTCCACCTCTCCACAGTCACACTCCTCCCCCTCTTCCAAGTAGCCATTTCCACATTTCTTCCCACCATACATTTTTTTGGTATCCGGCATATTGGAGAGACACATCCCTCCACCAGACTGCAGATACTTCTCCAGCTCTTTTCTATTGCACTGGTTGAACACCTTGGGGAATGGGTGCCTGAATATGGACAGTGTAGAAAAACATCGTGACAGATCTGGGCAATGGTTTAGAGAATGAAACATATGCACATACAAATCCTGACAAGTGCCAAAGGGCAGAGGTCTCTGAAGTCTATGAAATTGTGCTAAAGTGGACTGTGATTTTGTGTCTGTTCAAAATCAGACCCATCTAGATTACATTTGAAGATAAGGTGAGATTGCACTGCAAGACTGTCTAGTAACATAACAGCCTTAAAAAAGTAAACTTCACTGAAACAAAATACGTTGAGTTAGATTCAGCTTTGGTAGCCGACAAGCATGGCCATCCTTACCTGCTCAGTACTGAAGCTGTGGCTTATTCCTAACTCTGCTTGAACTAGACTGAGAATCCAGCCTGAAAATCACCTGGACTGTGAATAACTGCTTGTGAATTTAACTGATAAAAATATTGTTTCCTTTTTCCCTATCTGCCTCATTGCAAACAATGTGAATATTTTCTGTTACAAGAATTATCAGTTTTGGTTGCTGCAATGCTTGAACCTATGCACTCTGTATATGACTGTGCATGGGTGCATACATGTTGTGTGCTGGACATTCTACCTATGTGTCAGTATGTCTTCACTTCTCACCTAAAATGTTCTTCCTTATTTGGAGGAAATCATTCACATAAAAGAAGGTATCTAACAGAGACAATTTTGTTAAAACCTGCTAAACCCCAAGGAAGAAGACTTGAGGAAACAGGGAATGTGGTTTTAAGTGAATGGACTTGGCTGACATTTTTACGTGGCTGAAATATGGAAGCTGTTGTGGTTCCCCATCCAAAATGAGCTCTGGAATCCCTGTGGGTTTCCAGAGCCGCTCTCACTTCCCCTTTCTCTCAAAGCCAGCTATTTCTTCCCTTTTAAACGCAGGCTTTCTGTGGCTCACCGAAAACAAGCAGCATTCTTAAGACAACATGCAGGCAATGTTTTCATGTCTTCTGACCTAGAAATACAGCCCTGTCACTGTGCCTTGTAGTAAAATCAGTTCTTCCCTGAAGCAATCCTTTTTCCTCTCATTACCACACGTAACGCACATTATCTTTTGCACTAGATGCTTTAGAAACACTATCATCTATCTATGCATCTTTCATGCAACACAGAAATTAAACCCATGTAAACATCTACGTGCCAAAGTCGCAGATGTTCTAGTCACCCCTCGTTCCTCTGTACTTGCTTGCAGAAGGCAGCCCAGGTTTTGCAGAGGGATGTGTGCGTATATGCATTGAACTTGCTTTGGGGTGATGGATTGTTTGGTAGGACACAGTGGGAAGCACAAACTCAGAGACAAGGGATTAGAGGGGTCCTGAGACAGTCTCTCAGGACAGAAAATCGGAAAACTTTCCTTTTTACCAGTTTCTAGACCTCCACTTCTAAAAACTTCTCAGTCCTTACATGACCTAAGGCCAATCTCAGGCAGGAGTAAGTTCATTCGGAATTTAGCAAATTGCTACTGGCACATGAGCCAGGGTTTGCCCAGCAGTATTTTCTCTATAAATACACTGGCTCCAACAGGCAGCAACAGACCCACCTTTGGTCTGCATTTCTAACTTTTATTCCACCAAGGCTCTTGTAACGAAGCCTTCTGCATTTCTCCACGAGACCCCGCAGGATGAACTCACCCAGTTGCAGAGGCCATGATGCAGCCTCCCTCTTCTGCAGGGGTAGTACAGCAGCCAACGGAATCATGATTCATGCCAAAATTGTGTCCCATCTCATGGGCAATGGTAGCAGCAACACCAATGGCATTATCAGAGTGATCCTGTGCAAGGTCAAAGAGACATGTCAGCATTTTACCTGTGCATGTCCTGTGCACCTCTGAGTCAATGGGGTAAGCACCACTTCTCATTGCTACATGTAGAAAACATCTACTGAAGGTATTCCTGCCTCTGAGCAGGTGAGCTAGAAGCCTTCACAGGAAATGTTTTCTTCCTGGGATTTAGACGGCATCTATCCCATGTATTCACTGCTGGCACAGAACATCACATTAGGTATCAGCAATTACTTACCATGTTTACTCCTCCTGACTGGAAATCCGAGCACATGGCCATCACAGGAGCCAAGCCTACTGTGGTACCTTGGAAGGGCACACCCCTGAAAGCAACCCAGAAAGACCATGAAATGGCACCAAGGCACTCGAGAAGGCAAGGGAGAGAAACGCATCCTGCCGTCCACAGTTTTATACATATACACAGTGTCAGGTGAGTACATTTTCTTCAGTGATATCTTCAAGTACAGGAAATTATAGCAGATCTACCAAGCCTTAAGATCTATTTTTCTTGGACTACTACTTTGCTTTATGGGCCAACCAGACAATCCTATTTTTTATAATGGTCTCGTGCCAAAAAGTGCTCCCCCTGGGCTTTGCAATAAGCACAGAAAAGACTTTTTGGATCCTTAACCAGTTACTGTTTTGAATACTTAATTTACCTTAAGCCTGCTATTTGCCAGCCTGGGATTCAGGGACTTGACAGAGTATGAGATAACACCTTTGAGGTGCAGCCACGCTCAGCTCCTGCCTGGCGAGCAGGAATTCTACATCATCCCTGCCAGCATGTCTGAAATGGGAGCCTTGGAAATCATGCTCAGGACATGACTATGTGAAGGTGACATACAGTAACGTTAAAGGGAAAAAAGCAAACAAAACAAGGGGAAAGGCATTGCATCTCTGCATTTCAGTCCTACAGGTTTCTCCTCTGACTCACCACTGTTTACTGGTGGATGAATTACCATGGGAGAGGTAAGGAGGTCTAAGAGTTGCTGCAAATTTTTCTTCCAATGACATCTGCATTGCTGGCCCCAGCTACTGGCCCTAATGAGATCAGTAGGATGAGTCACAGGTCATCAACCAGCTCCCAGCACTGAGTCCCCAGCGCCTCAGCAGGATGAGTTAACGCCCTCTGCAAAGGGCTTAGCTCCCCTATAGCTCTTAGTTATGGTTCCAATTTTCCTGAAATTGTATATGTAGCTGTGACAGATCACGTGCAGCCGCTTGTGATACGCACACACAATAAAGCTGATGCACTTTGATGTACTGAGACTGCTGCACAGCCTGGGACCTCTGCTTTCCGTAGCATGGTTGTGCTCTGGGTGCCAGAGCTTAATGCTGGCTGAGCAGCCGCTACATAAATCTGCCACTCAATCTTAGAATATGATCTTACATACTGATTTCTCACCCTCCCAAGACATTTGTCAGAAACAGGTTATTTCAGGAGAAATAAACCTACGTGATTAGTTGGGCATTATCATGTTTTCTATGCACCCGCTCCTTGCTGCTCCAGGCCAGAAAGGACTTCAGAGTGGAGTAGGGGTTCTCAGTTACATCACATTTATTCCAGTTACTCCAGATCTCCAACCCCACCAAAGCAATCCGGATATTCAGGGATCTGTAAAACTAAGATACAGGAAGGAAAAGAGATTATAATATGAGTACCACTAATTTATTTTACTGTTTTTTCAATCTTGTATATAAACCCTGCTAAACGCTACTACAGATACACACGCCCAGAGAAGATGCTCTCTCCGGAAACACATTGCAACTTAGCGCTGCAGCTCTGCAGAGAGAAATGTGCACCACCCACAAACCTGAACTCAACGGAACTAGAGGTGATGAACTTTCATTTTAAATGAATGACAGAGATAATCTTGAAAAACAAAGACTGGAGACTGAAATCATGTTTCTCTTTAGATATGTTAAAATTCCTGAAAAGAGGAAGGAAATAATCTGCTGCTCACATCAAGTACAAACACGGTAAGTCTTCATGGGCAGGGGGTGAAGGGAGTGGTGGAAGGAGTTTAAGGGAGAAGGTGAGTATGAAGGCAGTAGATCTGAAAAGCTGTGATGTTCACTTCAGCAGCACTGGGTACCATGTGCCAGGATAACACCTTCCAGCTCTACTTGCCCAGACTTCTACAATTTGAAGTGAATTGACAAGTGTCCCTTGTCAAAAAGCAGTATTTAGGTAACAGCTAATACAGAGGTGTATTAAAACACAGAGATGCTCATGCTGGCTCCAAGGTAAGGAATGGACATTTCCCCACCCTGTCCCTGATGTCAAACAGCAGAATTGTTTGTCAGATGCTGTACACTCCCCAAGTCACTGAGGAGAACTGTTGAAACATGATTCTCTCTCCCAAGAAGGCAGTCTTCCTCTGTCACAATTAATTCTCAGAATTCATGATTCAGACTTTGCTTTCCTCAGTTCACGCACACCTGATCTCACCTTATCTACGTAATTAGCAGCCTCCACTAATTTAAGCCTTGTTGCTTCGATGTTGAAGTGATTCTTCTGAAACTGAACAAAATGAGCATGTCAGACAGCACAAAGGCAACTGGAAAGAGCTGAAATGTGTTAAAACAAGTCACATTACTCTGGGAATAAGAAGGTAACTATCAGGTGAAGCCCCAAAGCCTTCCTTCACTGTACATCTGACTATAAGCCCACCCATACATGTATATTCAGAACTCATCCCTGGCATCCCATGGCAGGGATGTTACTCAAGCGATGGTAATAACTCAGTGGAGCAACTCAAAACTTATCAGAGCCCCCAGAGCCAGGGGGTGACAAAGAACTGACAAATTTGCCAGGTAAAATATATGGTAACATGACTTCATGTCTGAGGTCAAGGCAGCCGTAGTGCTCATCACACCTCACTCATCCAGCGAGTGGGGGATGCATCTCACTCATCCAATGAATTTGCCTATTTAAGCCACCTGGCAATTAATGAGTAAATCTTAGCAAACTGATTCAAGGAATTAAAGTTGCAAAATGTTTAGATTTTTGTTTAACAGATGTCAAAACCTGGGACTTTTCTTCTAGCAAGGGACACAGTAAAGTAAGGGCAGTTAACGATGCGGGTGTCCACCCCAGCTTGTCTAATGAAATGGTGAACAACATACGGCAGCTCCTGGGTATGATGTGTTTTCTCACCGTTTCCTTGATATCCTGCTAACAGAGAAACCAAACTAGGTTCTGCCTCTTTAGTTTTGTTCAGAATAAATTATAGCCTGGAGCACTACGTAGCTTTCCCTGTTGGAATTCCAAGCTGTAAATTATGAATGTGACCAGCCTGACTCCTGTCTGTGCTGGAGATTAAACAATCACCAAAACACTGCGTGGTTTGCACTGTCAGTAAGGACATCTGGTGTGCCGTCCAGGCTGGGGATAGGGGAGAGATTGCTGACTTCACTGCGTCTCTTCCAGACCCAGTCTGTGATCTGGAGTCTTGAAAATGTCTATTTATATGTCTGCTACCAGCACACACAATTATCTTCTCTAGAGATTAGGTGTACTGCAGAGTTATAAGCACGTCATTCCTGGAAACCCCGAAGTGACCCGAGGCTGAAGGCAGTCTCTCCCATTGATAACCAGGGACAACCACTGGTACCTTGGGAGCTAAGAACTGACCCCAACCCTAGTCCTTCAACCAAATCACAACCTGCATCTCTGCCCTGGCCAACAGTGACTGATGGTGGTAGCAGAAGAGTCCTGGCCGCTAGGACAAAAGTGACCAAGACACAGCTGTCCCTGCCTGCTGGTGGGGGTAGGACCATTGGGATGGCAAGAGGAAACCTGCTGAGCTCCTGCCACCCTCCCTGCCCCGGGTGGGATGCTCACTCTGGGCCCGGTGCTCAGTTGGTATAAACACGATCCCTTTTCTTACCTCTGCATAATCAGCCACAAGCAGAAGCTCCACGTACTTTGTAGCCTGCAGAGTCTCCCGTTTCACCTGCAGCAGCAGCAACATGGGTTATTTCCCCAATATCCCCAAGAAAGTCTTTGCAAAACATAGATACAGGCCATTTTTCCCAGTTTATTTTTCACTGGCCATTCACCCCACCAGGGACCTCCAGATGTGATTAACTTATAGAAAGTATCACAGCTCAGTCTAGCTACAGCAAGCACCCATGTACTTGGGCCCATTTGTTCCTGTACTGGATGCACAAATCTGCAGGAACAGCTACAGCCCAGATTCCTCAGGCTACACAACAGTCCCCAACACTCATTTATTTCCCTACTGGAGCCGCTGTGTGGCAACAAGCTTGCTACAAACCCTCTTAAATATTCTCTTCCATTTTACTTTCTGAGCTATGGTCCTGGAGGTCTTGCAGGCTCCTTGGGCTTGGAACAGGTGGGAAATTTGGAGCATCACACCTGGACCCAGTTTGAGCCCTGCTTACCCTCTGGTGAGGTGGTTTCATCCCTGTTGTGAAGTCCCTGAGCCAGTCTTCGGCCACGTCCCCAGTGCCCTGGTAGCCACAGGCTCCTCTTTGCAGCCTCAGGTTGTGCAGCCTGTAGATCAAGTGCTGGTTTGGGCTCTCGGGAACCGGCTCTAAGATATAGCTGGAATTGCTGCTCAATACGATAAGTCCCCTGTTGAAATGGGAAGCAATAAGAGGGAAAGTTAATTACTATCACAGCGACCGGAGAGAAGTCCTGCTGCTGAGCTCTCGTCTAACCCTGTCAAGGCACTTATCCTTACCAGGCTGGCCAGGTCATTAATAAAAAGGATGGGGATATTCTGAGTTCAGAGTAGGGAATCCCTGAGCTTCCATGTATTAAAACCTATTCAACAGGCCTCAGAAATTCAATTAAGAGGATATTGAAGCATGTCCTGCAACAGTGCTAACCTGAGAGGCACTGATTTTTAAAGTACAGTTTTTCTTTTAGGGGCAGTGGAAGCTTTTCCACAGATTGAAGAAATTTGTCTTTAAGAGAACTAACCTAAAAAATATAAAGACCTTTTTTTTGTCATCAGAAAAAAAAAAAACAAACCACACCCAGTTCTCTCTGGGGCTTGCATGTGGTTGTACAGTTCTGGTTTGCTCAATGAGTCTGTTATAGACAGAAGAGATGGAAATCTCCCGTGTTGGATGCTCACTGGAAGCTGTGTGGCCTGATGGGCAGCACACTGCCCTGCGAAGGCTCAGAGCGAAAACAGCCTCACGTGCTCCGCTCCCCTGCCTTCCTGGCAATAAGAAGATGATGCCGAGGAGCAGCCAGCAAAATCCTGACAGCGCAGGAATGATACCACGTGAGCATACCACGGAGACATCCCTGTCTCCGCTGCAGCTGGGAAGGCAGGACCAGGAAAACCCAGGCTGGCAGAGGCAAGGCACACCTGTGACTACTTTTGCTTTTGGATTATTTATTGCAAACCACAGGTGGCTGCACTGTCCTGTTTATCTTGCTGGGCTCTTTGGCCTGCACTACATTCACTTAAGACGTCTCAGGTTTGCTTTGGCGCAGGCTGTTTCCTGGCTGGAGCCGGTCCCACCAGCACAGCTCCCCATCAGCGCTCCAGAGCAGATGACCGCTAATGTCAATAAAGCCCTGTGGTGTTTTGGAAACAAACTCTGAGCTCGTGTAAATGAATGCAGCGCCCTGGTCGCAGTGAGCTATTTCATTTACTCCTGATGAGGATACAGACCCTCTTCTCCCGCCAAAGACCCCACTAATGCCACGTGATGCCCACGCAGCACACACAACCCCAACACCAGCCAGGAAGAGAGCAGAGAGCAGGGCTGACAGCCCAGAAGGAAGTTCAAACGTGAAGACTTTGCCCCAAAACACACACAAAAACTTGCCAGTTGTGAAAGACGGGGAGAAGGAACTGGTTTCTGCATTAATATTGAGCATTGGGTGGGGACATGGTGAGCCCTGCCCCATCTCTGTAAGGGATGCAGCCCTGAGTCACCAACAAGAGACTCTTCTGCTCCAGTGGACTCTTGAGTTAAACTCACTTATTGCACCAGCCCAGGTCGCCAGCACAAAGCGGGACGGACTCTAGGAGCTGGCTAGGAGGCCATGCTTACTAACGATACCCAGATTTCTGCATTTCCCCTCACACGTTCCCTTTTATGCCCAGGACACTTGGCTGGGAGGCATCTGAGAAGGGATCTATCTGCCCAGAGAGAAATACAGCAGGCAGACTGCTGGGGAGCTGAGCACAGGCATTCCCGCAGCTCCAGCATCACCAGGCACTTACCGCAGCCCTCGGCACGTGCTGAGCGTGACGCTGGAGCGCTCCCAGCCCCTCACGACCCCGTGGTAGAAGCAGTGGTCCTGGAAGTCAGAGGGAAGCAAGGCTGGCAATGTGGTTTCAGGATGGACACATGCTACTTTGAGGCATCACTGAGTCCCATGTGAGTACCACCGATACTCCAGTAACTGATCTCTTTGCACTGCATGTGGCAGCTGACTATCACAACTAAATCCCTGCATCGAAATTTGGCCTTTCAGCCACTGTGCACAGCCTGTGCGAGTGCATCAAATGGCTCCTTGTTGCAGTAAAAATTAAGAGCAGGATGGACACATGCTACTTTGAGGCATCACTGAGTCCCATGTGAGTACCACCGATACTCCAGTAACTGATCTCTTTGCACTGCATGTGGCAGCTGACTATCACAACTAAATCCCTGCATCGAAATTTGGCCTTTCAGCCACTGTGCACAGCCTGTGCGAGTGCATCAAATGGCTCCTTGTTGCAGTAAAAATTAAGAGCTTTGACTTCCCAAGGAAGCAGCTCAGATGGTGGCAGCATTCAGGCCAATCTGAAGGTTTCTGCCTGTAACGGGAGCTGCCTGTCGATGGCAGCCGGCCCGGGGTCAGGCCCCAAAGGACGTGCCTCCAGCCCCAGAGAGGGTGACGCCACGGACAGCGGGGAAGTCCTGGTCTGGGGGCTCCTGCCAAGACAAAGGCAGCCTCTGGCAGGGACAAGGAGGCTTTGGGGCAGAAACGCCAACGTATTCATCACATCCCCTTGCCCCGGGGCAGCATCAGTAAAGATGATCTCATGGGGTTTTTAGCTCTTATTTTTGCATCGCAACCAATGCACATCTTTGTGCCACTGCTGCAGAGAGTCAGCCAAGGCCTGCGTGACATCAGTAATTCAGGGATTTTTACTGAACAGCAGCCAGCTTACATGGGCTGGTTTTCCCAAAGGCTGGGAATGTCCCTAGCATGGGGTACCCAGTGGCAAAACTAAAAGCAAGAGGATGAGCAGGGAGAGGAATAAATGATTCCCCAGCACCCAGAGAGAAGAGAGCGATGCTGGAGGATGACCTGGGCTCAGAGCTTAGGAAAAACAGTAAGATGTTTTTACCATTGCTGGGGGATGGAGCTTTCTTGCTGGAACCCCCCAGGTGAGACAGACTGCCCTCCCCTTCAGCTTAAAGCAGACCCCTGTACTCAAAGGAGACAGAAGGTCACCCGCTTCTCTGGGCCCCCTGCCTCGTCTCCCCTGCACACCGCAGGAGGGAAAGCGCTCTCTGCACTCACCGTGTGGGTCAGGGAGGTGGTCCGGGGCTCTCCAGTCCAGCTGTAATGAGTCTCGGTGTAGCTTGGTGCAAAGAGGTTTCTGCAGATACAAGGAGGGGGAAAGAAAAGAAAAAAAAAATAAAGAAAAAGAAAAAAAAAAGACATTAAGACCTCTTTTTAGACCTGGATTTCTGTTTCCTAGGTGTGTTAGAAAATCAGCTAGATGCAGCTCTTTCTGAAGTCAGTGTAAATATTCTAGTTGCTGTGAACTGCTATTGTGGACTTGGGGCAGCGGCTGTTTGCTACCTGCAGTGCAAAACCAATTGCAACGCACGGGGGGCAAGCAGCAGACAGGGATTTGGGGGACACCAGCGAGAGCTACGCTGTATCTCTGCGCTCCGCTTGGGATCGGCACTCTCCTCCTGCGAGGCACTTGTTAAAACACTGTCCCCAGGAGGGCAGCAGCTAATGGCTTCCTGGTGGCACAGGAGCCATCGGAGCTGCTGCAGGACCAGCGCCGCAGGCTGCGCTTCCCTGCGCAGGGCACGCTGTGATAGCAGGCGGTCAGAAGGTGGAAGTATAGGTGACCTTGCCACATCCATCTATCTGCTGCCCTGGCAGGAGCTGAGCACTTCTTGTTATGAAGCACACCCACAGGGTGCAGTGAGCCATCTTCCGAAGTGCTTTTTCAAGCCATTTATTAAATTAAAATAATAAAGTAGAGCCTGTCCCTGTGTTCAATCAGGCACTGAGATCCACTTCCAACAGCTGCAAGTGAACCACTCAGTTTTTATGTGAGGACTTTAAAAAGCCCTGGAAACTCAACATCACCATCCTCCCTTAATGGGTGCAGAGTTTCCTTTCCTACTGCAAAGTCATGCCCCAGATACACTGGGATTAGATTCAGCACACCAAGCCCAGTGTACCATGCACACCACAGGCCAGGTCAGGACACATCTGGGCACTGGAGTGAGTTCTCAGTGCAAATCCAGACTCTCCAGTGCCCCAATCTGAGCACAATGATAAACCAATCTGCATTTCAACTTCTGCCCAGAAGCCAATTCACATCCTTGTCCTAGGAAAATGCTGATTCCCCAATGTGAATTTGTATCATCCTCATTTAGACAATAATGTCCCTGTCTTCAGCCCAGGATCAGACCTAAAGTCTATAAAAGGCGCTCCTGTGCACTGAACAGTGTCTTGATTTGGTTCCAGAGGAAACAGCCGCCTTCTTTTTAAACATCTGCATTTGCTAAGCAGGGAATCTAAAAAAGTACAGCAAGTCAAAATCAGGGCCAAACCAAGAAGGTCACATCCTGTGTCCATCTCAGCAGCAGTAAAATGTAGGTTTAAAACTTTTTTTTTTAAAGCAATGGCCTCACTTCCAAAAATCTGGAGAAGGATCACAGAACGTGCCCCATTTATGAAACACATTTCAGCAGCAACCCCACGGTGCTGTCAGGCCACTGAAGTGCCACACTGTCCATGCCACGAGGATGCCACCTGCACCCTGGGCAGTGTGATGCCAGCAACGCTGCAGCCGCAGTTCAGTCCTTCTGCATCCCTGTTTAATGCATTTCATGCAGCAGATTTTTGAACTAAGACCTGCAAGAATGAAAAATTTTCTTCTTTTCTTTGCTTGATTTCTTTAAATTGGGTGAAGAAAGCTGTACCAGAAGCAAACTCAAAGATTTTTCCATCTGTCTTGGTTTTTGGTATGGGGCAGTCAGGTCTAATCTACATTAAAAGCCTCTGTTTGAATAAGGGATTGGGGTGCTTGTGATATCTAATTAAATTAGGCCAGAGCAACAGGAAACACAACCTTTTATCAGTGTGTTTGAAAGTCCTTCCCCTACCCAGCACCAAAGGCTCAGACATCTGAAAAAGTACAGAAGGCTTAGTGTCAGACAAAACTGTGCCACTGCTGTATCTGACAGCGTTTCACGTCAGGAATAAAACAGCTTTTATCTCCGCTTTCAAAGTCCACTGTAGCCCAGGAAAGCTCATTTTGTTTCTTTCTGGTGTGTTAATTCTCATCACTAGATCCTGTCAGCAATCAGAAGGTGAGATGGCTGCGGTCTGGGAACCAAAGATAAGCCCAGAAGCACCGTCCCACAGCTGATACCGCCCTTCATCTCCCCGGCTGCAGCAGCTTGCTCAGCATGAGGCTGCAAGAAACAAACGTTTAATCAACAGATTGCATTAACTTGCAGGAAACTGCCTTGAGCAATGCGCTCTGGCAGGTATCTGGTCTGTGTTAGAGACTGTCATCTCGAGAGCAGACACTAAACCGGCATGTGTCTGCCCAGCACTACTAAAGCCAGAATTAGACACCAGCCCATGCGTTTCCAGTAGCCGAGGCTTGCACAGCCTGCTTGTTTCACTCCCAAACAAGCACGCTTATGTTTTCTTCCTGCTCCTTTATTCTTGGAAAGCATTCACTATGAATAGCTATTTTATCTCTCCTCCAGCATCTACCATCAAACCCCTCAGTGCTTTGACTCCTGCCCAGCCCCATGGCGCTGCTGACCAGCCCCAATGCTGTGCTGGGCCATGCTGAGCACCAGAGCCTGGGGATCACAGGATCATCACAGGATGATGCCACACAACACGTGGTACATGCACATCTCCTCCTACCTGCAGAATCAGGCTCTAGCCCCTTCTAGGCTGGATTAGACTAGGCAGCTGAGAGGTCTGCCTGAATTTGTGGGAACATTTATGCAGCCACTGAGCTGAAAGCATGCATCAGCTGGCTGAGTGGTGCTGTGTTATGACTTTCAAGCCTCTCTCCACCACTGGACTCCTATCCTACATTGCAGGCTCCCTACGAATGGTCCAGCTTCTTATTCTGAGCTGAAACAGACCTTTTTTGAAGACCCTTCCCTGCCTTAACACCGGGGAGCCCTGGGGCTCTTGCAGCACTGCTGAGAAGGGCTATCACAGCGCACGGCACGGTGTGCGGTGGGGACGGCAGTGAGGAAAGAGGAAAAACAACAGGACATCTTGCAACACCCCTGGGGTGCTATCTCACTTCAGAGCCTGTGAAAGCTCACTCCCAGCCCAGCTTACTTCCTCAGCTAGCATCAAGCTTTCCACCACACTGTAAAGAAACAGAAAAGAAGCCTTCTCTCCATCTCAGAGCACACCAGTTACCAGCCAGTCTTGTCCCTCTTCTCCACATGTACCACTTGGTGGGTAAACAGGTCAGATTAGTGAGACACACATACCACAAAACCACAGCAACAGCTTTTATCCACTGTCGTTTCAGGACAGCATCCCTTCCAGGCTGAACGGCTGATTCCAGGGGAGCTCAGCCCTGCAAAGCGCTGACGGAACCAGTTCACTGTTTCCAGAGGAGCACAGAGCTCACCTTGCTGGAGAAGGAAAGACTGGGAAAACCAGCACTATTCAATTCTTTGTTCTCTGTTACATTATATGTGTCAGTGACTACCTCTCCAGAAGCTTGAGATGAAGCTGCAGAAGTCTGAATACAAAAATAACATTGTTTAAAGGCTTCTGAGCTTGTCAGGCAGCTGTCAGATTGCTAGCACACATCATCTTCCTAAAAGGCAGCATGGAGTCCCTCATTAGAGGAGTTATCAGTATGAAGGCTTGATGAAGTCAGAGGAAAAGCTGGTTTTGGATGGGAGCACTCTCCTTTGCTAAACCTTGATCACAGCTGCAGCCACATGGGGCTGTTTGAGGCCAGGGTGAGCTCCACAAGAGCACTCAAGGTGTTCTCGAGAAGCCCTCACACCTTTCCAGCAGCAACCAGCTTTTGGCAAGACCTGTCATTCCCCAAGATCCAGCTCGGCATCCAGCTCAGGGTGGAATAGCCTGCTGTTGGCAGGATTTGTTCCCCAGAAAGCCTTGGGAGCCGGGCTGAACACAAGCGAGGGAGCCAAACGAAGGAAGAGTGGCTCGGTGCCATAATGTACAGATGGCTTGAGACTGCTTCTGCTGATGACCGACATGGAGTGATCTTGGTCTGGCTCCAGCCTGTCAATGATATCATTGTTTGAAGCAAAGCCCTCCTCCCCGCGCCGCTGTGCTGTCCCCAAAGGGCCCTGCCATGCAGAGCTGACACCACAGGGCGGTGGGTCTCGGCTCTGCCCACATTGGGACGCCATGCCGGGGAGGTCACATACTTTGCACATGAGCCCATGGTGCTCCATGAGAGAGGCAGGCTCAGGGTGTAGGGCAGAACCCAGCTTTCTCAATAGGCAGCTGCCCCTGGGGCACTTGGGGACAGGGCAAGAGCACAAGCTCCAGCTCATCTAGCCACCGCAGAGGGGCAGAGAAGCAGCTGGGGAAAGAGGTGCTGCATGGCACACACAAACGCTCCCAAAAACAGCAGAAGGAAAGCTGGGGCCTTTCTTGCATGACCATGTTCATTTGAGGGAGTGCACATTTCCAGCTGCTCTAGAGAACCTCACCCCTATTCTCCTGATAAACAGGAGCAGTTTTCTCTCACCTGCGAAGCATCACTTGTTGGCACAAGTCTCAGAGGGGCTCAGAGCCCTTGATCCCAGGGGACCTCTGTGAATGTGCTCAGCTCCACCAGCCAGAGATCACCCGTGGGCACTGGGAGGGCCCCAGTGGCACACTGGTGCTCTTACTAATTGGACCAAGAAGGATGTTGTATAATTTGGTCCCATGAACAACTTTGTTTGGGTTCATTTTACAGAGGGGCTAGTCTGCACGAACAGCTGCCAATTTAAAAACACCCGTGAGTATATAGCAGACAGACATTTTTTATTTCCTCCCAAAAAACAAAAGCTAAATGGTCCATGAAGCTCTCATGAGAAACATTGACTCTCAATTTTTCAGTCGTGGGATCAAGAAAAGTGAAGCCTGCAATCTCTTATATCTCTTCCCATCCCTCTCCTCAAATCACAATAAATCTGTCCAGTCAGGCTGCCAGCATCTGGGGGTGGAGGGAATTGACTCTCCCAAGAAAGTTTAGACATCAGATTTCCATCCACAATTTGTGGTCCCACTCTATTGCCTCTCAACATGATCCAAGTAGGGTAAGAAAGGGAATTTGACCTCTTACCTCCCAGTCACTTAAATGTTCCCTAAAGTCAGAATTTATTATTGAAACCTGAGGTGAGCCCATCTTGAACTCCACCAACACACAACCCATGACAGCATGAGCAGGCACGCCTGCTTTCCATATCCACCACTCATGGGAAATTGGAGATTTTGCCTCTCTGGAATCGTCCAGCCAAAACCTGGCACTTCATAAAAACCAATGAAACACAAAATTTTTTTTCTTGGTGAATTTCATCCAGATGAAGCCTGGAGCTCTCAAGCTCCCCTCCTCAAGAGCCTTTGTGAGAACATGTTTATTGTATGAACAGTACCAGTTTGGAAGGAAAAAGTGGCTTCCCAGCTCCTGAGGTGGAACTAAACTTGCTATTTGTAACGCCTGGGAAAATACCACAGGCTAAAGACTGTCCATCCCCTTTTGCCATCCGCATCATCTGTGCCATTCACTGTCTAAATCACGCTACAGGACCCAAGCAAAATTTGTCACATTGCCCCTTGGCTTACCCATGGGAACCATAAAAGTTGCCTGGAGAGGAAAAAGGAAATAAAATAAATGGGAAACTGTCTGATAATGAGTCAGGGAGCAAAAAATTTAAAGGGCTCCATTTCCTTGTCTCTTCCTCTCTGCCCCACACAGAGGAATCACTGAGTATCCCAAGGGAATCAAGAGGCTGAAAAGCAGCTATGGTTTTCCAGGTCTCAACCCTGTTTTCCTGATGACTCCAAGAGACAGTAGAACAGGATAAACTAAATTTCCCTTCTTCACATAACCCTTGTCCCCTCCCTGTGCAGGAAGCCCATCAAACACCGATGATGTGTAGCCCATCAGTGGAATAATCTCATACAACCTTCCTGCTCGGAGGCAGGCAGCAACCTCCCCTCTTCCTCTCTCCGTTGGTAGAGGAGGCCCAGGAAATGAGCAAAAGCAGGAAATGGTGAAATACAAGTGACATACAGATCTCTTATAGCACCACTGAGAGCATCAAGCGGGCTGGAGTGCTTGTCGCCTACCCAGGTGGGGCCGGAAGAGATTGGGAATGATAGTACTCCTTATCAGATGCAGCTGCCTAAAAATAATTATCTGGATTGCTCCCGAGGTCAGACAAGATGAGCTTTGGACTTTCTTTGCAGTGTCCTCAGCCAGTTGCTGCACATCCAGTGCTTAAAGAGGGCTCCAGGAGAGATGGGGGAGTGCCCTTTATTGGGGAGCATAGTGATAAGACGAGGGGTAATGGTTTTAAGATGAAAGAGGGGAGATTTAGGTGGGATATTAGGAGGAAGTTTCTTCCTGTGAGGGTGGTGAGGCAGTGGCCCAGGTTGCCCAGAGAAGCTGTGGATGCTCTATACCTGGCGGGGTTTCAGGC